>NC_138223.1:40911307-40921307 GCF_964197995.2 Scardinius erythrophthalmus
CCAGCTGCCAGCCAGCGAATATGATCTGATGTCGATGTCCTCTGGGGGACAGACCGTGATCCATTAGTGCTCCAGATGTCCAAAGAGGACCTCGATCTCTCCGAAAGGACGCGCCTCGGTCGTGCCCGCGCGGACAGAAAAAGTGAAGATCTAGAGCACTCAAGATGAATATTTTACTCGTTTCTGACTGTAAAAACCAGGCACTTTGACCCCAGATCGGAGCGTTTTAATCAATTATAAAACGATTTCCGGATTATTTTTTAACAGTTAACGTTAACTGATGTACTTTCCATCAGCTGTGTGTTTGTTGTTGATGTGTCTCGCGCATCGCTTTGCAACGCCCATGATCTTCTCAACCTGAGGGGGGAAATGCAAACGGAGGAAAACTTCTGAACATCAGCTGTAGGCGTCTGTCACCACGTGGACTCGGATGTGAAGGGCTTTAGTCAGACAGACACGATGAGCGATGCCATGGATGACTCCGGTATCATCCGCCGGCGGAGGATGCAGGTGAGATGTTTTGTTATTAAAAAACTGGATCACATTAAAGCTGTTGCAAGCCATTTATGTTTTACATCCCATATACAATATCTCTACTGCCTGTCATGACTGAGAAATCCCAGCTGTTTGACTGGAACCAATCTGAAACTCCCTCTGTCTGTCAATTATTTAGTGCGTTGGGGTTTGCAGACATCGGGTTGGCTGGTGTCGTGTCTTCATTTGCTTAAATTAGCAAAATGGCAGAAGTTAGCAAAACGGTTGAAAATTTCTATTCAGTGCCATTCCAATGAATGGGGACTGGATCTTTCAAGCTCCGAAAGACAAGAAAACAAACAAAAACACCTTAAAGGGTTAGTTTACCCAAAAACGAAAATTGTCATCATACTCGCCCTCATGTCGTTCCAAACCCGTACGACTTTCGTTAATCAGAACACAAATAAAGATTTTTTTTAATGACATCTGAGAGCTTTCTGTCCTTCCATTGATAGCTACGCAACTACCACTTTGACGCTTTTAAAAAGTTAAGATAAGCTAAAATAAAACCATATGAATTGAATGGTCGGGTCAAATTTTCTGAAGAGACACGATCACTTCTTATGATGAACAGATTGAATTTGTATTCATGTATGAACATTGATCAGCAAACATATAAAGAAAAGCTCTACTGAACAAGCTTGAAGCACGAGAACAAACCTCATTGGTTCTTGAGGAAGCTCAGACGTGCTGCGTCACAAGAGAATGAACCTCATTGGTTCTTGAGGAAGCTCAAACGTGCTGCGTCACAAGAGAGTGAACCTCATTGGTTCTTGAGGAAGCTCAAACGTGCTGCGTCACAAGAGAATGAACCTCATTGGTTCTTGAGGAAGCTCAAACGTGCTGCGTCACAAGAGAATGAACCTCATTGGTTCTTGAGGAAGCTCAAACGTGCTGCGTCACAAGAGAATGAACCTCATTGGTTTTTGAGGAAGCTCAAAGGTGCTGCGTCACAAGAGAATGAACCTCATTGGTTCTTGAGGAAGCTCAAACGTGCTGCGTCACAAGAGAATGAACCTCATTGGTTTTTGAGGAAGCTCAAAGGTGCTGCGTCACAAGAGAATGAACCTCATTGGTTCTTGAGGAAGCTCAAACGTGCTGCGTCACAAGAGAATGAACCTCATTGGTTCTTGAGGAAGCTCAAACGTGCTGCGTCACAAGAGAATGAACCTCATTGGTTCTTGAGGAAGCTCAAACGTGCTGCGTCACAAGAGAATGAACCTCATTGGTTCTTGAGGAAGCTCAAACGTGCTGCGTCACAAGAGAATGAACCTCATTGGTTCTTGAGGAAGCTCAAACGTGCTGCGTCACAAGAGACTGAACCTCATTGGTTCTTGAGGAAGCTCAAACGTGCTGCGTCACAAGAGACTGAACCTCATTGGTTCCTGCTGAAGCTCAAACGTGCTGCGTCACAAGAGAATGAACCTCATTGGTTCTTGAGGAAGCTCAAACGTGCTGCGTCACAAGAGAATGAACCTCATTGGTTCTTGAGGAAGCTCAAACGTGCTGCGTCACAAGAGAATGAACCTCATTGGTTCTTGAGGAAGCTCAAACGTGCTGCGTCACAAGAGACTGAACCTCATTGGTTCTTGAGGAAGCTCAAGTGTGCTGCGTAACAAGAGAATGAACCTCATTGGTTCTTGAGGAAGCTCAAGTGTGCTGCGTAACAAGAGAATGAACCTCATTGGTTCTTGAGGAAGCTCAAGTGTGCTGCGTAACAAGAGAATGAACCTCATTGGTTCTTGAGGAAGCTCAGACGTGCTGCGTCACAAGAGAATGAACCTCATTGGTTCTTGAGGAAGCTCAAACGTGCTGCGTCACAAGAGACTGAACCTCATTGGTTCTTGAGGAAGCTCAGACGTGCTGCGTCACAAGAGAATGAACCTCATTGGTTCTTGAGGAAGCTCAAACGTGCTGCGTCACAAGAGAATGAACCTCATTGGTTCTTGAGGAAGCTCAAACGTGCTGCGTCACAAGAGAATGAACCTCATTGGTTCTCGCACGTCAAGCAAGCATGCTTGAGCTTCCATTTACCGTGTCGGATGTGTGCGTTGATGAAGGTTTAAATGTGAATTAAAGCCTAAATTAAAGGCTTCTGTTCATCATACACAGAGATTGTGTCCCTTCAGAAAATTAGGACTAATTCTACGATCTCTGTATGAAGCGTCTAAGTGGTAGTTGCATAGACTGTCAATGGAGGGACAGAAATCTCTCAGATTTCATTAAAGATCTTCATTTATGTTCTGAAGATGAACAAAAGTCTTAACAGGTTTGGAATGACTTGAGGGTGAGTAAATGAAGACAGAATTTTCTCTTTAAAGGTATCATATATTTTGTCCATATGAGTTATATCCAAGGAATAAAATGAAGTGAATCCCTTTTCAAGACCAGGGACAGTGTGAATGCTAATTGAAGTAGATTATTTTTCTTTTATTTAGTTCACTTTTTGGTGCACTTAAAGATAGCTAAGTTTGTTCATCGTAAAAGATCCCTGAACTTTGATTAAAAAAAAAGTTAGTAATCTAGTAATCTTCTTAGTAATCTAGTTTTCACAGTGTGATTTATTAACACTTAAACACTTAACACTGATTTCTTTGCCCAACAGAATGTAAAGTGTAAAGTGCTATCTAAACCGTAACAGGATTAGATTTGTTTTCATTGTAAGTTACTCACTAGGTTCCAGCGTACTCACAGGAGTTCATATTTGCTTTGTGGTTTGGGAGTTATTGTTTTCATGTCTCCGGTTCTTGCCCAGAGCAACATAACTGGAAAAAAAAGCATAAAAGAGGTTTTGAGCTGTCGTATTATTGTTGGTACAGCACGGAAACCATCTGCTGTTCTATGAAGTCAAAACAAAAAGTGTGCGTATTACTTTCACTTCCCCTCTTTCACTGCTGAAAATAAACAAGCCATTTTCAAGCTCCAGCTGATCCGGGTTTCAGTGCGCCGCTGCACTCCACCCCAGACCGCTGGAGATTTCGCAAAAACGGCACCACTTTTCAGTTCCTTTACTGGAAAATAAGAGAACTCAGTGTTTATACTTTAGTTTAAAGTGCTGGACATCAGTATTAGCTGCTCACATTGACAGTGATTTATGTAACTTTTTATGATGCATTTCAGTGCAAAATGTCTATACTTGTTACTTGTAAAATGAAATTAGTCATTTCAATGAGGAATAAAACATTCCTTGATTTTTTTTGGTGATAAAAGAGTTCATTGTATCATTAAAACCGGTATTAATTCTCTAACTTTCAAACCTCAAAACTTCCTCCTTAGAGAAAAAAGTGTTAGTATTGAAACTAAACTGTGAATGTGGTGTCTATTGGCTTCTTCCGCAAATTTTGCCACAATGAACACTTCACTGTAAGGTAATATGAATAGAATCTAAACACCATAAGAACTAATGATAGGTAAAATGAAGGAAACAATCTTAAATATAAATCTTAAGTTGTTTTTGGCTTTGAGTTGCACCAAAAACACTCTGCAGATCCCTCTAATGTATATTAACTTTAGATATGAGTGGCTTGAGATAGCAGCCTATAAATTTATAAATCTGTAACAGTGTAAATCAGGCTTTGTAAAGAGGTTGTGTTTGAAGGATAGGGCTGTTAAAACCATATTATATCTGTTTTTGGTTCAAAATATAATTAATATAAAGAGTCCCCTTTAAGATTAATAAAAAACAAAACAAAAAAAAACATAATTTCACTCACTTTCATATATAGGATCTACACCCCGGGAGACACATATACAGGTTTACAGCTCTGCTTTCTGACAAAATGCCATCTGGATTCTGGAGATGCGAAGTTGGAATGGCTTTTAGCCTGCAAAGCATTATGGGTGATTAAATGTAGACCACAAATTAGTGGTTGCTTTCAGGGATGCCAGGGAGTTTTGACCAACTTAAGGCTTTGTTTCAGGGAGCACTTCTCAGAAATCTGTCCACTTGGGAATTGACCTCTCAGGAATTCAAGGAAGCTTAATGATTGGATGCAGCTTTATTGTGTGACGGTGCATCAAAGCGATGGAAAACCCACAGTCAGTTAGGATACTGCATGGATCAGTGTGTGTGTACATACAGGATGCATAGATTTCACAAGCTACAGTACCACTTTGATTCTTATAAATGCTTGCCGAGGCATAGGCTTACGGGAAATGCTTACAGAGACACAAACACACTTCTTCTCAACAACACACATTCAAGTCCGTGCCATCAGGCTATCAGAGGCCCTACACTGGATAAGGGAGGGTCTGGTTTTCCTGGGACAGGCACAATCTGCTCTTTTAAGCCCCATTAGGCAGTTAATGGCAGGTTAACAGCTTATGGCATTGGAGAATAAATATGATAGAGAGTATATAAAGTGATGAGTATATGGCTAAAAATCAGCAATTTTTCAGCCTTTTGATAATATTCAGTATATCTCAATATATTGTGATGTTTATGTAAATTCAAAAGTATAATGTGGTAATTAAAACAATACATGCATAATTCCATACTGTTTTGTCACTAAATGAAAATAATTATATTTTAATATTTTACTATTGTATTAGTTCTTTTTATATGCACCAATTTACACTATCGTTCAAAAGTAATTTTTTCATAAATAAGGTCTCTTCTGCTCACCAAGGCTGCATTCATTTCATTAGAAATACAGAAAAAAGGTAATATCGTGATATACTATTTAATAACCCTTTTCTATTGTAATATATTTTAAAATGTAATTTATTCCTGTGATCAAAGCTGAATTTTCAGCATCATTGCTCCAGTCTTCAGCGTCACATGATCCTTCAGAAATCATTCTAATATGACGATTTGCTGCTCAATACGCATTTCTTCTTATTGTTAATGTTAAAAACAGCTGTGCTGCTTAATATTTTTGTGGACACAGTGATAAAAGCATCCATGATGATTTAAAGTATTCATTTATTTAAAAAAAATTGTTGACCCCAAACTTTCTTTTACCAAAACACGCTAAAATCTCACTTTTTGAATCATGATGAATTGTTCCATTAGAGTTTTGAATCAATTCATCGACAGTGTAAACTGATTCACTGAAATAAATCATACTTGTATACGCATGATTATGAGTATATTGTTCTATTACTATAAAACAGCATTATGGTAATCTTAACCTAGTACAGTATGAGGGATTACATCGAATTAGCTATAGAGCTGGTAAGTCCCGCCCATCCGTAAAACCCCAAGTGGACCTCTAAGGTTGAAAAATCGTCAATGCAAGTGAATGGGAGAAAAGAATTATTTTCTGGTCCCGTTTGAATTGTGCCATGAATGTGAACATATGTTGTCTGTGAATTTTTTATATAACTTTTCATGTTACGAGTTTGACAGTATATGGTATGATTCTTCAGCTAGCAGTTGTGGAAGAGACATAACGAGAAAGACTACATGTCGCCTATGTGACGTCACCCCATAAAGTTGATTTACCCGTGGTTTTCGCCAACCTCAACGATTTTGTCCTCTCCCTGAAAGAAGGCGGTGAAGTGCACCAAAGACACAGCCATGTTTAGCGGGATCCGTGAGCTAGTGTCCGTGTGCTAGTGGTGTTGACGTTTCAAACGCGTCGAGAGCAGCGAAGAGTTGTAGTCCACAAAGTACTCTCACACAAAGTCTAACAGTATCAAACTTCTACCTGCTAAATTGTAGCATTCTTTACACGAAAAGTTATATAAAAAATTCACAGACAACATATGTTCACATTCATGGCAAAATTCAAACGGGACCAGAAAATAATTATTTTCTCCCATTCACTTGCATTGACGATTTTTCAACCTAGAGGTCCAGTGGGGTTAGCGGAAGGGGCGGGACTTACCAGCTCTATATGGATCATTATTAAAAAAATTAAGCAAAAAATATTGATTTCATCTTATATCTTGTATGTAATAATATATGTTTTTTGTATTATATTCTGGCTGCTAAAACATTGAATCCTGGATGATTCAGTAAATACTCAGCGGTGTATATTTGTGGAGTAATTTCAGCCTGTCTGTAGCCGCTCTATGATTGACAGCCTGGTCTTGCAGTGTGGCGGCTGCGTTATTACCCTCATTCCTCTTTTCCATCCCTCGTTTTATCTCCTGTTGGAACGAGGGGGCTTTCTCTCCTCTGGGCGTCGAGCCCAGTCTGTTTCATTAGTCTCAGCTGTAGGCTGAATGTTATTCATCACCGGTCTGGAAGTTCACAGACTTAATGAGCCCAGTGTTTGTCAATATCGTCTTTTGCCACTATGTCAAGTGCATGCAGTGGATATGCTACTTTCCGCGTCTTATATTGTTTCAGCTTAAGGCCACTCCATTGGGAATGAGAGAAAAGTAGAAACACAGGCTTGAGAAGGTGGCTGCATCCCAATTTATGTACTTACAAGTGTACTTGAGTGTAGTAAGACAGTGCAGCAGTGTTGGGATATGCTGTCGCATCATAAAATCTTTGACCTTTGACCTAAACATCCAAACAAAGACGTTCTAACGAATAAATTAAGAGAACGGTTTTCCTCTCACAGTTGCGAGTTCAAAGAGGAGAGCGGAAATATGAAAATGTAAATGAAGTGCTGATGTGGAGAAAATAGCAGCTTCTTTTTCCTGCTCTCTTGCTCCCCGTGGAGTGCAGACAGTCGATAAGCAGAAAGACATTTTATGTACGAGATAAAGTCACACACAGTCTCGGAGTGGAAATCGGAGCTCGGTTTTGAGTGGTTTTCCTTGTTTTGTTTTTTTAGCTCATAGGGTTAGAGGTTTGCTGAAATCCCTGTATTAACCCTCTGGTGTTCCTCCTTTAGGGTTCATATTGTGATCCTCAGCAGTCAAAACAGACCAGATCAGTGTTATCTTATCTGATTCTGTTCAAGACCATTTAGCTTTTTCATTTAGCCACAAAAGTCACCAAAGTTCGCACCATTCCAATGAAGTAAAAAGTATAAAAAATTAAAAACGTGGACCTTGGGCCAGTACGAAACCACCTTTGTGAGTTTTGCACAGCATTTCCTTCAAAAAATGTAAAAATCTGGCTAAAATAAAAATATAAGCTGTTTCAAATAATACATCCATCCACAGTCTTTTGAAGGGTTCAGTCTTTTTTTCCTAATGTAATGAATTGATCTGCTCTCTAATACTGTTGCTTCCCCTCATTGTCTCATTAGTCAACTGCGACATCCTTTCGATTCATCTTTCTGTTTCCTCTGGCTCTTCACTCATGTTTTTCTCACTCTTTGCTTCGGTTGGATGGATTAATATTCTGTGAAGTAGCAATGGAGACTCTTCCTTCAGTGTGACATGAGTGTGATCAGTGCTATCTCTCTATCTCTCTATCTATCTATCTATCTATCTATCTATCTATCTATCTATCTATCTATCTATCTATCTATCTATCTATCTATCTATCTATCTATCTATCTATCTATCTATCTATCTCTCTTTCTATCTATCTGTCTGTCTGTCTGTCTGTATACTGATCTATATCTATCTATCTTTCTGTCTGTCTAGATAATCTATCTATCTGTCCTCACTATACAGGTTCAGACGATATAAATTCTTAACTGAAAATTATGTGTCAATTCAGTGTTAATTTGCATGTGTTTCTATCCATCCATTCATCCATCAGGCTGTCCATCCATTCGTCATTTTTTCAGTAAATAGAAAAGTAACGTTTTGTTTGAAAATGAAAATGTTTTGTTTGATTATTATGAATTTGAAAAAATTAAAGTATTTTTTAAAGTGTAGAACGCAGCCCACACACATATACACACACACACACCGGCCACAGACTATTTGTCCAGTTAATCCTCCATTAGTTGCTCAGTGGCGCCAGTCATGCTGGCAGGGAAGCCCTTGTCACACACGATGTCATCAAAGTGAGTCACAGTGGGTGAAGTCATTTCCCCCCGACAGAAGCCCTTAGTGTACCATCACGTGCACCAGCATGGCCTCTTTCCCGCTATATGACATGTATTCTCTCTCTCTCTCTCTCTCTCTCTCTCTCTCTCTCTCTCTCTCTCTCTCTCTCTCTCTCTCTCTCTCTCTCTCTCTCTCTCTCTCTCTCTCTCTCTCTCTCTCTCTCTCTCTCTCCAGTGACCTCGTTTGTGTAATTGGCCATTAATGTTTTGGGATTGTTCTCCCCTAAGTGCTGTCCTCCCTCTCAGAGATCTGAAGAGCATTATGGGTCATAATGAATGTCAGCTGGCATAAGATTATTCCAGTTTGGTTTCATCAAGATGTTTATGTCCTAAAGCAAACTGATATTGACCAGTTATTGATGGTATCATTTTACACTGGGTAATATAATCACTCAGTCTATCATTTCTCTCTTTCTCTCTCTCTCTCTCTCTCTCTCTCTCTCTCTCTCTCTCTCTCTCTCTCTCTCTCTCTCTCTCTCTCTCTCTCTCTCTCTCTCTCTCTCTCTCTCTCTCTCTCTCTCTTCCAGAAGGATCTTCCCCTGCCCAGGAAGAGCAGTGGGTGAGTGTAGCAAATCTGCTTTACTTGATTTGATTCCGCATTTATTTGTCCAAATGTTGTCTGGATTTTATTTTTATTTTTGCTGGGACCTAGCATAATGTGGTACTGAGTAAAAGCACTTTTCCCAAACCCAATCCTAAACAAACAACCCCAGATTTGTGTCCATTTTTCGCTACACCTGTCCACATTGAAATTACTTGATGTGCTGAATGAAAGATTTACAGATGAAAGTTGGAAACCTACCACATCTGAACAGATAATGCAAGGTCACAGTAATATCATGCTGCAATAGTGTGGCAGCACATAATATAGTAGTTCAGGAAGTAATACATACAGTAATACACCCGGGTCACGGCACCAAATGTAACCCGTCCTACTCGACCCACTCCAAGGGTGATTCGAACCGGGGTCTCCGGCGTGGCAGGTGCGTGCACTAACAAGGGCGCTAAAGACCGCAGCCGCTAGCGACTGAAGCCAGTTGATTGAGGATTACACGCACAGCTCTTACTGGCCTACATACATTACACTCACCCCCCTAAACCTCACTCCCATCCGGGTCACGGCACCAAATGCAACCGGTGCTTCTCGACTCGCTCTGACAGCCGCTAGCGATAGCGGCCCGGTGAGTGAGGTTAACACAAGCTCAGCTCTTACTGGCCTACGTCCGTTACAGATGCAATTACAGATGCAACGTCCGTTACAGATGCTTACTTTATGCAGCAATGCTGGAAAGCAACAATGCACTAGTGCAGTAATGCAGCGAGGAATGCAGTGATACATCAGTGCAGTAATGCAGAAAAACAACAATGCACTAGTGCACAAATGCAGGAACACAGCAGAGTAATGCAGGGACACAATATCACTTTCATTGGTTCGTCTGCCCATCCAGTCTTAATAGTTACGTCTTTACGTCTTGCTGTCCTCAAAGGAGGCTCAAACCCGAGGCTGCAGCAATACATCAGTCAAGCAATGCAGGAATGCAGCGATTCACTAATGCTTT
>NC_138223.1:40926307-40946307 GCF_964197995.2 Scardinius erythrophthalmus
TGACACTGAAGACTGGAGTTATGATGCTGAAAATTCAGCTTTGCATCACAGGGATAAATTACATTTTAAGCACATCTATTAATCATCCGATTGACACAGATGTATTGACCTGTGCTAATAATCTCAAAATTGTACATTATCGACACATTTAATCAGCTTCTCTGATACAGTTTATTGGCCTAGCAGTTATTATATTGGCCTTCAGCTGCTTTGTTCTATATTGTATTTCTGGTATCTGAAATCTCATATCGATTAAGCACTACTGCTATTGATTGAGTTTTGTAGCTGAACTCCTGGTAAACTGTGCATATGCACATACACACATGCTTCTGGTTGAGTTGACATGAGCGCATGAGCAGTTTATAATATGTGTGTTTATGTTTTGTACATATGCTGTTGTGGCTGTTGCGTGTGTGTCTATTTGTGTTTATGTGTGATGTTGTGTGTGGCAGAGAAGAGATTAAAGTGGCTTTGAAGTGGCTATGCGCGTGTGTGTGTTCACAGTGCGCCTTAATAACAGACTGTCTCTTTCTCGGTCTTTCTCTCTCTCTCTTTCTCTCTTCATCTCTGTCTGTCCCCCATGGCGCTCCATTCTGTCTGCACTGACGCTGTTGAGCTCAGATTAGTCACATTCTGCTGTGTGTGTGTGTGTGTGTGTGTGTGTATGTGAGCGAGAGAGGGCTTATGAATAGTTAAAGTTCAATTATTTTGTTCTGCACTGCAAAAAGATAGATTTTCTTGATATTAAAGGAGTTGTTCACCCCAAAAATCCCCACTGAACCTGATGTGTTATTATTCATGTTTATAAGATTTGCTCAGTGAGATTTCCTGTGAACTGTTATGGCAACCGTTGACCTGACCGAAGGGGTAACTGTATCATTCCGGATCATATTTCATCATTAATGGCCATTCAAATGTGGCTGTGTTCTGATGAAATTAATTTATAGCATACACACATTTTTTATTGAGGTATATAAATCCTAAATATTTTTCTTGTTTTTATTTTATTTTTATTTTTTTTAATCTATTTATTCATTCATATATATATATATTTTTTTATTTTATTTAGTTTAGTTTTTATTTTAATTTATTTAGTTTTTATTTTATTTTATTTAGATTTTTTGTTTTGTTTTGTTGGCAAATTTTTAGTTGTTTGTGCATTTGATATCACACCTGGGGAAAGTCACTAATAAAGTGCTTGGGATTGTGCATGAAATGAAATTTGCGTTGCTAGACGCATTTGTGCTTATGCCTGTGTTTAGATGATGTCTCAGGAAAGTGTGTGTTTTAATATTTTTTCGATGTCTCTCTGAGTTTAGTACTTTCTGTTCCTCTGTCATTTGGGACGGGCTGCTCTGAGCCTCAAATGCTTTTATGGAAGAACACAGATGGAGAGGGAATATGAATGAGAGGGAGAACGAGAAGTGTAGAGCCCGAGGAGATGTCTTGGCCTATATTTGAGGACGCTGGAGTGTGTTAACTGAGCTCCTCTCTAAAACACCTGCTCTCTCTTCATCCTGCACTTCACTTTCCAAGTTAGTCATTACAGAGCATTTTAACTTAGACTCAGCCGATTTCAAAGGCGGAACAGGAAAGAAAACGAGTTTGGAACAGAGATTCTTCAAGGACGAAAAAATGTTCTGTTGAGAAAACTCTAAATATATACACACACACACACACACACACACAGAAAGCTGTGCATATCAGGATGACATTGAGGCAAATAACCACTCAAATCGACCATTGAAATCGTTTAAAGCACCGCTAGCCATGGATTATCCTGCTTATACCATGGTTATTTGCCAGCACTGACAAGTTTAAGCTGTTATTGATGATTGTGGAGTGATATGTGATGGGAAGGGCAGGTCTAGCATTCTGCCCGCTTTGAATCAGACACAGAGATATAGATTTTCACGTTGGGTTGTTCTTTGCTTCCATGTTGTGCATTAAAATTGTTTAATGCACAGCTAGTCGTGGATTATCCCTTGCCCAATGCTTTACATATACCATAAAGCTTTGTAACAAGAGTCATTAGTAAATAGAGTAATATAATTATTTTGTCTTTGCCTTGCCTCACACAGTAATGTTTTTCTCTAACTAGGACTATTGAAATATAAAGCTGTTAAACAGTCGAGTCTTCTATAAAAAGGAAAATTATAGACAAAACCAAAACTTTCATGTGGCAGAACCGCTGTCTGAGAGGATTCAGAGTTCTCTTGAGATCACAAAACATTGATGTATCATTCTGCACACGATTCCTCACGGCCTGAGATTACACAGCTCACGGCGTTTGGGAGCAAGCGCAGATCTCAGGAAATGAAAGCACAGCAGGAAATATTAAAGGATGATGTGCGAGCGGATGAATGGAGGAATACAGGTTGATTGTGGCGTGATCTTGTTTGTTGGCGATGGCGACTTTCAGATAATCTGTCTGTCAGATTATAGTTTGAGTCAATTCTGATCCTGTGATGCGGGAGAGTTCAGGAATCAGTTAGATGATAGACTAAACATCTGAGGACAAGTAATCCTGAATATTCATTCATAAATAGATTCCCAGCATGACAGCCACTGATTTGTATGGAAGCTCGTTTCTGCTGCTAAATAAAAACTTAACTTGAAAAAAGGTAATTGTGACACAATTCTAACTTAATTTTAGTTTATAACTAACAATTCTGATTTTTTTCTCACAATTCTCACTTTATAACTCACTTTATAATTCCCAGTTTATAACTCCCAATTCCCAGTTAATAACTCGCAATTCTTAGTTGATAACTTGCAATTCTTAGTTTATAAATCACTATTCCCAGTAATAACTTGCAATTCCCAGTTTATAACTCACAATTCCCAGTATATAACTTTCTATTCCCAGTATATAACTTGCTATTCCCAGTTTCTAACTCGCAATTCCCAGTTTAAAACGTTCAATTCCCAGTTTTCTATTCCCAGTATATAACTTGCTATTCCCAGTTTCTAACTCGCAATTCCCAGTTTAAAACGTACAATTCCCAGTTTATAACTCGCTATTCCCAGTTTATAAATCACAATTCCCAGTATATAACTTTCTATTCCCAGTATATATCTTGCTATTCCCAGTTATAACTCACAATTCTAACTTTTTTCTCACAATTCCCAGTTTATTACTCTCAATTCCCAGTTTATATCTCACAATTCCCAGTTTATAATTTGCAAATTCCCATTTTATAACTCAAAATTCCCAGTTTATAACTCACAATTCACATTTTTTTCTCACAATTCCCAGTTTAGATCTCACAATTTTATATTATTTTATCTAAAAATTGCAAATCCCTAGTTTAAAACGTTCAATTCCCAGTTTATAACTCGTTATTTCCAGTTTATAACTCGCTATTCCCAATTTATAACTTTCTATTCCCAGTTTTTAACTCACTATTCCATTTATAACTCGCAATTCCCAGTTTATAACTCGCAATTCGTAGTTTATAACCCACAATTCCCAGTTTATAACTCGCTATTCCCAGTTTATAAATCACAATTCCCAGTATATAACTTTCTATTCCCAGTATATATCTTGCTATTCCCAGTTAATAACTCGCAATTCCCAGTTTATAACCCACAATTCTGACTTTTTTCTTGCAATTCCCAGTTTGTAACTCTCAATTCCTGGTTTATAACTCGCAATTCTGACCATTTTTTCGCTATTCCCAGTTATAACTCACAATTCCCAGTTTATATCTCATAATTCCCAGTTCATATCTCACAATTCTGACATTTATTCTCCCAATTCCCAGTTAATAACTCGCAATTCTTAGTACATAACTTGCAATTCCCAGTTTATAACTCGTAATTCTGACTTTTTTTCTCGCAATTCCCAGTTTGTAACTCTCAATTCCTGGTTTATAACTCGCAATTCTGACCATTTTTTCACTATTCCGTTATAACTCACAATTCTAACTTTTTTCTCACAATTCCCAGTTTATTACTCTCAATTCCCAGTTTATATCTCACAATTCCCAGTTTATAATTTGCAATTCCCATTTTATAACTCACAATTCCCAGTTTATAACTCGTGATTCCCATTTATATCTCACAATTCCCAGTTTATATCTCATAATTCCCATTTTATATCTCACAATTCTGACATTTATTCTCCCAATTCCCAGTTAATAACTCGCAATTCTTTGTACATAACTTGCAATTCCCAGTTTATAACTCGTAATTCTGACTTTTTTTCTCGCAATTCCCAGTTTATAACTCTCAACTCCCAGGTTAAAACTCACAATTCCCAGTTTATAACTCACAATTCTGACTTCATTTCTCGCAATTCCCAGTTTATAACTCGCAATTCTGACTTAATTGTTATTACTGTCCACAAACAATAATTGTTCTGTCATCAAGAGATTAAATTGCTATTATAAAGAAATTAATGTATACAATCAAATGAACATAATCCACACATTCAGGTTTATCAACATTAGCTTTGTTTCAGACCGTTTTATCATGCAGTTCAGTTGAGCTCAGACACGAGCGCTGCTGTTGTTAGTGTCTTTGAGGTCTTGCAGCATTAGGGGCGACTATATTTCAATTCAATCCGTGCAGAGAATTATCTATTGAGCTGACTTTTAAATTTTGTCCTTAAATTTAATCTAGCTGATAGTTGTTATATAATAAATACAGCCCACATGCTGGATTTAATTAATCGCATTACCTAAATCCCAGTGAAACTGCTCAATGCGCCAACACTGTTATGAATTAAACTTTTATGTGAACCTGACATAACTGCCAAGTTGCCTGAGGTTTAAAGATTTCCTACTTTAGACTTTAGAAGATCACAGCATTTTATAATAAAGCAAACCCTCTCCTAGAGATTTCACTGACTGATCAAACACACTTGACCAGCTAATCAAAGTTTCAGCGTTCACTCGCACATCACATGCCGGTCTTCAAACGCTCTCACAACTCAAATTGGCCAAAGCTCTGAACTCTGTGGAGAGAAGTATCAGGGACCCCGGTTGTTGTAACATGGTGCCTAAAGTGTAAACTTTAACCTCATTCTGCTGATCTTTCCAAGCACAGCATTTATTATATATACTTTTTAAAAATTGCAAATACTTTTTTTTGAATGCAGGGATATCTTTTCTTGTCTGCAATGTCATCCAGCTGATAATGAAAACATTTAAATTCCCCAATTCCCAGTTTATAACCCACAATTCTGACTTTTTTCTTGCAATTCCCAGTTTGTAACTCTCAATTCCTGGTTTATAACTCGCAATTCTGACCATTTTTTCGCTATTCCCAGTTATAACTCACAATTCTAAATTTTTTCTCACAATTCCCAGTTTATTACTCTCAATTCCCAGTTTATATCTCACAATTCCCAGTTTATAATTTGCAAATTCCCATTTTATAACTCAAAATTCCCAGTTTATAACTCACAATTCACATTTTTTTCTCACAATTCCCAGTTTAGATCTCACAATTTTATATTATTTTATCTAAAAATTGCAAATCCCTAATTTGAACACAGGTGTATCTTTTCTCCTCTGCAATGTCATCCAGCTGAGAAAGAAAAAATGATACCAGATACTATAGCTAGAGGACATTGCAGATATTTAATTTGAAGTCAGTGAGTCTAACATCTGAAATGGGGCCATATTTCGTTTTTTAATGAATTGTCGGGACACTGGGACCCACCTTGTAAAACCAGGACATCCGTTCGGTCATCCTGTTTAACAGTCCTTTTTGTCCTCCTTTAAGCAGAGACAGGAGCCACTGCCATCAGAGTCTATATTTATCCCATTCACCTCTAAACCTCTCCTTCACCCATTCATCTTCACACTCATCTATTCTTCCTTTCCTTCTCTGCGTGCACACCAGTATCTGCTCTAGTACCCACATCCTATTGCCTAGTTTAAAGCATGTCATTGTTTTTGTGACTCTATTTGGTGACACTAGGGGAGCAGAAACTGCACAGTCTTGTTGGGACAACAGCACACCTGCACCTAAACACATCTGTTAGTGACCAGTCATGCTGCTCTTTACAGCAGATGAGTGATGAGACAGGGAGCTCTGGAGACACACTGTTTGAAGATGAGAAATGTAACAGGTGATAAAGTAGTCAGCTTTAATTGTCCCGCTGCTGAGCTGCAGACCTGATTGCATTAGTAAATTGACTGCTGCTCTGCAAGCTAGTGTTGTGTGAGGGTGTTGCGTATTTTGTTAAACAAGTGAATCCCTGTGTTGTATGTTGGGTTTATTAGTTGTTAAGGTCCTTGCACACTGAGTCCGAAATTTCCGTGTGTGTTTTTTCGTATTCGTCATTCGGTGGCTCTGAATTGTCAAAACACCATTCAAATGCTTGTTACGGATGTGAAAAACGCAGAAAATCGAACCCGATCCGAATTTTTTTATGACGGACGAAAGTTTCGGAGGCAGTGTGTAAACGGGATTGACATAACGTGAGGTCGTATTTATTTTTTAACGTGCGAAAATTTCAGACGCGAATTTTGGACTCAGTGTGCAAAGACATACTGTATAGGGCCCTATCTTGCACCCAGCGCAATTGACTTTGTACACCGACGCATGTATCATTCCTATTTTGCACCCGACGCACAGCGGCCTTTTCCCTCCACAGACGCACGTCGGTAAACTAGGAAATACACTTGCGCTCCCCGGGGGCGGTTCAGCGCAAAGAGGAGGCGTGTTCCGGCGCAAACGTTCCCTGGTGCTATTTTGCAGGTTTAGAAAACAATTCCGCCACTGACCAGGAAAAACCTAGTCTAAAGTCTGTGCCGCGTTGCGCATGTTATTCATATGCTATTTTAACCCTTTCGCACGTACGATCACACCGGTGTGATCAGTCTAGGCTGGTCCCTGGAGCGTACGATCACACCGGTGTGATTAGAACGGTCAGTGCATCATGTGATCAACTGCTAAATTCAAATATGCTTTCGCGCGTTGGCTGGCGCTGAGCCAGAGACAGGCGCGCTCAGAGCTGTCATATATCACAACTTTTCAGTGTTTTCAACCACATAATGTTTATTTTAGGTTTCAGACATATAAGTACTAAAAAAACAATACATTTAGAGTTTGTAAAATACACACTGATGTCAAAGGAAGAGGCAATGATAATCCTTTCCATTATAATTAGACACGTTTTATTCATATCAGATACACATTGAGTAACTCTAAAGTTTACTCTATTCTTCTCCCAGTTCACCGGCCACTTACTTCCATGTACTTCGGGAGAAGTGGATGAATTCACGTGTTGTAAATCCAACAGATCTGATTTTCTGAACTGCGTCTGCGGCACAAACTAAGATGGCGGCGCCCATCGCGCATACAGCTCAACTAACGCGATCGTTATAAAGGTGTTTTAAACAACAAAACACTTCCACTTGCATATATTTGACAATCGGAATATCAGATAATTCATGACATATCTAACAAATTTGTGAATATTTTGAATAAAAAAGGAAAAATGACATAAAAGCATATCATCATTCATTCAGCTCTGTTGTTGCTGCGGTGTGTCACGTGACAAGCAATGACGCGTCACCATGGAAACCATAAAGTGACACGTTCTAAATAACGGTTGCCTTGAAAAACTCACGCTGGGGGGTCAGCCAGAATATTTTAAACTTACGTGTGAAAGGGTTAAGGGCGCATGCTTGGCCATAATGGCACAACGCGCATGCACTTTGATTCTCTCATCTACACAGAAGCAGCAGTTTTCATTTTTGCAAATCATACATTATTACAATAGATAGATAGATAGACAGTTTATTATAAAAGCATAAATCTAGCTTACACATTTACCCAAATTATCATACGCCTGTTTAACCGAAGTTAATTTGGGTGGGTTTCTCCATCCCCAATGTCACTTTTCTGTGTTTTACGGCCCTGACGAGAACGTAGGTCTCCTCGGCTGTGAACCGCTCCTGGCGCGCGTCTGGCAAATCCGCCGTTATAATAGCAATCCGCCATGGAACAAGCGCGCCTGCTCTTAAAGGGAATGTGAGATGACGCTCTGATTGGTTTATTTCACGCCCAAACCACTCCATGAAGCTACTTCAGACCAACCCATTTTAGATTTGCGCCTGGCGCAAGAGTCATTTATCCCGCCGGTATAATAGCAACAGCGCCCAAGACCCGCCCACAAAGTTACTTGCGTTTCGCGCTTGATACTTGCGTTTCAGATCCTTAAAATAGGGCCCTTAGTCTTCAATCCCAATGAAGAAAAAAATGTTAATTTTCTGGTTGTCACTCTCATTAAGTTACAGTTAAAGTTAGTGAGTCCATGCTAACGTACAAACCTAAATAGCTAACCGTTTTCACGTCATGTACAGTAGGTCAAAAATGATCGTGACGACCGTAACAATGGGCTTCTCCCGCTTGCATTGTGATCTATAAACCCTCGCTTCCAAATTAATCTTGTTACGTACCACCATATTTATTTTTAAATATTTTATATATCCCTCCATGTCATATTTAAGTCCCACATGAATACTCCTCAACAAGAAGTGGTCCTTCTGTGTCCAAAATGCACCAAAAACATCTTGGGACAAGGTTTTCACACTGACAGCTGTCATTGTAAGACAGTTAGCAACTCCGTTTGTTTGTCTGAGATAGCAACAGTAACTAAGGGGGGCGGGGCTTACCGGTTGGTCAATTTCAATAAAGCGCCTTAGTGAATAAATACTAAATACTAAACAAACCTTAGTAAATCACCTTGCATGATTCTTTTAGCCTAAATATTCTCCTCCCATAAATTTTGCGTCTGAAAGGGAAACTCCTACAAATGCATATGCTATAAGGTCAGCCTAAAAAATAACTGTCCACGCCTTTTCAACGCTAATTTTTCACTCCATGTCAATCCTGACAGTAGTTTTGTAACGCCAAAAGAGGGTTTGCACTGGCGCAAGCTGTTCGTAAATCTGGCCTATGAAGTCTCAAATGTGATGATTAGTCTGTATAAGAGTTCCTCTGTGTCCTTTGAGAGTCTAAGCAGGTGTTAATTAGGGAGCTCGATGGGTCATTCTCCATGGCAACCACTGAATTAACCCTTTCACCTTGTGATGACAGACTTCATTCAGCAGGGAAACGATCTGTTTCAACAAACAACACAAGCTCACCTATTCACACCACATACTGTTGTGTTTGCTCACCAGTGCTGGGATGGGATTGACTCTCTAAAGGTGTGATCTGTTATCATGAGGACAGGTCATGTGCCGTGAATGATGCGGACGTTTTGCTTTACGTTGTGTATAAGCGGTCGCTATGGTAACGGATGACATCAGCTCACCACACGGGACTAGTGTTGTCGTCTCATTAAGTGTTTAAGGTTCTGAGATTCCTGTGAAGAGCAGCTTCAAAGCGTGATCTTATGTGGGTGAAGCATCGTGTAAAATTGGTGTGATTTAACAGCTTTAACTGAATATTGGTGTGTATAAACAGATTCAGTGCTTTTGCTAGTCTAAAGAATAGAGACATTTATAGCAAGCCACGTGTCGACGACTCTGATAGCATGGATGAACTAACTTCAGCCTGCATTCTTCTTAATAGACAGTCTCCAGTTTTGTTAAATTATCAACCTTCGTTGAACTTTACAATAAACTCAGGATTTTAAATTATTTCTGGAGCTTGACAACTGTAGGGTATTTCACTGCTGACAAAATGGGCTTTCATTAAAACTTTCTGTCTATAGTAAACGTAAACGAGTAAACGTTTATCGGGAGTGAGTTACTTTAGGTTTCCAGCGTGTTGTAGTCAGTGGCTAAAGACTGCAACCCAGATCCAGGCCGCATCTGGGACGTGGGTGGATTCAACGCGTGCCAGATGTGGGCCGGATCTGGGCCGACACTGTGTTGCTGTCTGGGAAAAGAATCGTAAATACGGAGAGAACACTGTAACGGACAATATAAAAAAAAACAATGTGTTTGTAGTCAACACTTCAAACTGACCACGAACTCAGCATTTTAGGCCAAACGGAGGGGAAAACTAAAAGAAACTGCTGTTTTCATGAAAGCCCTAGAGCTGTCAAATAAATTTTAATTTCTTTGTCCAGGTAACATGGAGAACGAGTAAACATTGTTCATGTACATATACTACCGACATTGTGACAGTAGAAAGCGGGTCAAAAATCGGCCAAGTTACACTTTAACTGATATGTGTTAGCAAATGTGCTAGCTAAACTGCTAACATAGCCCATGGAAGATTATGATTATCATGTCTTTCGGGAATAGCATGTCTATTCAGTTATTTAAGTTTTACATAATGAATATGTAATTTGTGACATCATGGAGGGGAGAATGGTGATCTAATGAATATTAATTAGGTTATGGACACACTTTTGTCGTGTTTTCATTGTTTAACAGTTGCAGCTTGTTGATCCTTAGTGTTTTAAACCGAATGCAATGGCTGACTTACATCTCCAGCTTTATTAATTTTTACACTTCAGACTGTACTGCAGTAAGATTCTTCAATGCAGCTTTAATAGTTGACCTTGAACCCATGAAATGTGTGCTTTCCTCCAGTCAAATAATACGAAAATGTTTTTTTTCTTTTTGTTTTGGCATCCCTGCATGGGAAATGATTTGAAAGTGTTTAGATTAGCTTTTCCTGATGAATTGAACATTAGAAACCAACAATGATTCCTCCTGATGGCGTGGCGGAGGCCATATAAAGGATAAATCAGATGTTCTCTCTGCTATTGAAGCGATTCGCTTCGCAAACACTGAAAGCAGTCTGTTTATAGAGAAGCGGCGAGGGGAGTTAATGAAAGAGAGTTTGATAAATTGGTTAGTGCTGCTGAATGCCAGTGTTATTGTGGCTGGTGTGTGTCTTATTTTTGGTGCTGTATAATTCCATCCATGATTGGCATCATCAGAAGAGCATCAGACCCTGTTGATTTCTCCACGGGTGGCCACGTGTGTGTGTGTGTGTGTGTGTGTGTGTGTGTGTGTGTGTGTGTGTGTATGTGAGGTGTTTTTGATTTATTGGCTTCTTTGGATGCAGCTTAGATCCAGCATAGATCAAGCATACGCACTCAGACACACACATCGCCTCTCTCGACTATTACCTCAGAACCTGGATACAACATCGGCCTGTCAGTCATGCTTTGTGTTTCAGAAATATGAACACATCCTGTCTATATTACACTTCCTGTCTCCAGATACAGTATATGAAAGTCATACCGCACCATATCCGTCCAGACCCCCATCCTTCTCTTCAGACAAATGTTTACTTAATATTATTATTCTGCCAAAGATTGCTCTTTTAGTTCATGGCAGTGCTGTTATTAACTAAAACTGAAAATGTTTTTTTAATTGAAATAAAGATGATATAAAATATAAATATCAGAAGTAGAAAATCAGAAATATTGCCTTGTCATCTAACTGAAATAAGTTTAATTTGAAGAAATAAAATGACTAAAACTGAAGTAAAAAATAAATTACAGCTAAAGAGAAAATGGTAACACTTTTACAATAAGATCCCATTAGCTAACATTAGTTAAAGGGATAGTTCACTTTGAAATTAATTTTTGATATGTTTTAGCTTACCTCAAGGCCATCCAAGATGTAGGTGTCTTTGTTTCCGCATGTAGTTTCAATTTTGATATTTTTAGGTCAAACCGTTCTTGTCTGTCAGTCATATAATGCAGGTCGATGGTCACTGTTTCAAAACACAAGCACAGAGTCCAAATTAAAACAATTCCCCATCGTCCAAATTAAACAATTCCCCATCGTAAGTACACATTGACGGCCTAAGACACGAAACGAGCGGTTTGTGTGAGAAAACGAACAGTATTTATATCGTTGTTATCTCCTGAAAACAACACGTCCAAATGATCTGACGGCGCGGGCGGGTATAGATATATACATAGATGTCACCTTGGCTACTGCAGTTCATAGGAACGAAACCGTAGCCAAGCGACATCTAGTGTATACATCTATACCCGCGCGCGGGCGGGTATAGATGTATACACTAGATGTCGCCTTCGCTACTGCAGTTCATTGGAACGAAACCGTAGCCAAGGTGACATCTATGAATATATCTATACCCGCCCGCGCCGTCAGATCATTTGGACGTGTTGTTTTCAGGAGATAACAACGATATAAATACTGTTCGTTTTCTCACACAAACCGCTCGTTTCGTGTCTTAGGCCATCAAAGTGTACTTACGATGGGGAATTGTTTAATTTGGACGATGGGGAATTGTTTTAATTTGGACTCTGTGCTTGTGTTTTGATACAGTGACCATAGACCTGCATTATATGACTGACAGACAAGAACGGTTTGACCTAAAAATATCAAAATTGAAACTACTGCGGAAACAAAGACACCTACATCTTGGATGCCCTTGAGGTAAGCTAAAACATATCAAAAATTAATTTCAAAGTGAACTATCCCTTTAATGCAATAACTAACTAATTTTAACCAACAATGAGCAATAATTTTGTTACAGTATTTATTCATCTTTGTTAATGTTAGTTTGAAAAAAATACATCCGTTCATTGGTAGTTCATGTCAGCTCAGGTCCATTAAATGATATTAACAGATACATCTTTTGATTTTAATAATTAGTAAATGATGAAATTACTACTACTACTAAATACTACTAATTTTCTTGTTACATTTTTTTTAGATGATCTTCTTGAATATTTCCGTTGTTGCTGATGTAGTAAGTGATTTGAATTGATATTCACTGCAGTATTTGACAAAAGAGATTGAACGGTGTGGTCTAGGAGGTTCATTTCTGTTTTAAAGAGCAAAAGTGATTAGAAAAGTAATTTCTCAACCAGACGTAATTAACAAATGAGAATCACAGTGAGAGAGAGAGAGAGAAACAGAGAGAGAGAGAGACAAGTAATAGCGAAATGGGCAAAAAAAGAGAAAGGAATGGAGGACACACTCTTTAATTTATACACATTTGGAAAAATCATGAAATAATAATTGAAATTATTCAACTAATTAAATAAATAAAAAATACAAATTTATTTTATGTAAAAATAATGAATAACTGAAAGCAGTCATAATTTAACTTTGTATAATACGATTTGGGGAAAAGCACCTTGTAACATCAAATTCATATATCAAAAAAATCAATTCATGGAATAAAAGCAATAAATAACTGTGAAATCAGTCATAATTTCACTCTGTTTATAAAGTAAAGAATATATAAATCTTTATAATTACAAAGAGAGATGGGAAGAGAGCAATTCAAGTTTTTTTATTTGCACTCCTTTATTTATACAATTTGGGAAAAGAAAACCTCGTAGCATCAAGAATTCAAATTCAATTTAAGAAAAGAAAGAAAAAACCTTTAAATAATAAAAATAATAAATAACTGTAAAAGCAGTCACATTCATTAAAAAACATTAAAAATCTTATAATTTAACTTAAATTCTCTTCTTCATTTTTTCTTAAATTAAATGTAAGTTATTAATTTATAAGGTATTTGTTCATTTGTTTCATTTAATTTTTTTCTTTTGTCAAATCAACTTAGATAATTTATGTGGTTCAGATAACATAATATTTTGAGTTTCTGTCGATTGAACAGAAACTCAAAAACTCCAAACAAAACTCAAAACTCCAACTCAAAAAACCTTCATTGTATTAACTCAAAATTTTAATTCCAATGAACTCAAAAACTCAAAGTAAAACCAACTATATATTTTTTTTTACAGTTGAGGGTGTGAAAATTGAAAGATCTTGTTGCCTCTTTGTAGCTGTAATCTCTGAACTGAAACTAAAGTAATCTCTTCATCTGAGAGAGATAGAGATAGAGAAGTGAGAGGTTTAAAAATAAAGCTTGTGGTTGCAGGCGGAAAGAATTTCATAAAATTTTCACACAAAGTCATGTTTTTTGTGATCTGTGATACTGTGTGTGTGATAGTGAAACCAAGATGCAGAGAGACGCCAACAAGGAAGCTGGAAGAAAATTTTTTGACGTTTTATATCCGCTGGGATCCTCCCTCTCTCTCTCTCTCTCTCTCTCTCTCTCTCTCTCTCTCTCTCTCTCTCTCTCTCTCTCTCTCTCTCTCTCTCTCTCTCTCTCTCTCTCTCTCTCTCTCTCTCTCTCTCTCTCTCTCTCTCTCTCTCTCTCTCTCTCTCACACACACACACACACACAGGGGGTTTGGAGGAAGAACATTACATTACTTCCTGCAGATGCTAATGCGCTTCTGTTAAATATTTCACAATGAATGCATGGGCTTCGTCTGTTCTGCTACAGTGTGGTTTCTTGTCAGCGAGCATTAGACTCTGAGGCTGAGCAGAGAATCGCATTCAGTCTGACAACTGTTTCCATTTTCATAAGCATATTTTTAAAAAGGTCAATCTCTTCCCCTCACATTGTGTCCTGTTTTCTTGAGATATCATCCTTTTAAAGTGGATACTGCACATTTCATTTGTGGGAATTAATTTGGAGAGATTTAGACTGCCGTTTTCTTTTCTGAAGTTGCTGTGCACAGTTATTACGCACTACAGAATCAGTACGTAAGTATAGCCACAGGATTATGCTGTATTATGAAGGGAGAACACCAAAATCTAGAGCACTTCTATTGAGACAGACTTCTTTACTGAGAGAAATGTAAATTTAAGATGTTATGTAAGCTTCAAACACAGTGTGAGTTTAAAGCATAAGCAGACTACACTGCACAACTAGTTGCAAAGTTATATGGAGCAGAAACAAGAGCTCATGAATACTGATCAGACCCAGTCAAGGACTCGGACTCATGCGTGGGAGAATCTCAGCAAACCTGACAAGAACATGTCCAGGTCATATTTCACCACTAAACCGCAAGAAAGAAATGATATTTTACGTGGAAAAAAAATGCGTCTGCATGTTTGACTTTACTCATCACTCATTCTCAATAGGGATTCTCATTATGAGAGTTTTTTTTTTCAATGGCGTAAAAGCAATCTCACTAATAACTGATACATGGGATAAAACATATCACACAGTTTAGCTGCCAGTTTAATAATTTATAGATAATTAATTTAGTAAAAAAGACTATACACTCACCGGCCACTTTATTAGGTACACCTTGCTAGTACCGGGTTGGACCCACTTTTTCCTTCCGAACTGCCTTAACTCTTCATGGCACAGATTCAACAAGGCGCTAGAAACATTCCTCAGAGATTTTGCTCCATGTTGTCATGATATCATCACTCAGTTTCTGCAGATTTGTCTTCTGCACATCCATGATGTGAATCTCCCGTTCCAGCACATCCCAAAGCTGCTCTATTGGATTGAGATCTGGAGACTGGAGGCTGTTTGAGTTTAGTTAACTCATTGTCATGTTTGAGATGATTTGAGGTTTGTGACGGCACATTATCCTGCTGAAAGTAGCCATCAGAAGATGATACACTGTGATCATAAAGGCATGGACATGGTCAGCAACAATACTTAGGTAGGCTGTGGTGTTTAATCGATGCTCAATTGATACTAAGAGGCCCAAAGTGTGCCGAGAAAATCTCCTCCACACCATTACACCAGCAGAAGCGTGAATCGATGATACAGGAATGCATCCATGCTTTCATGTTGTTCACGTCAAATTCTGACCCGACCATCTGAATGTCAGAAATCAAGACTCATCAGACCAGGCAACATTTTTCCAATCTATTCATATTTGATTTTGATGAGCCCGTGTGAATTGTAGCCTCAGTTTCCTGTTCTCGTCTCACAGGAGAGTTACTGGTGTGTGTGTTCTGCTGCTGAAGCTCTTCTGCTTCAAAGTTCAACATGTTCAGAGACTCTCTTCTGCAGAACTCGGGTGTAACGAGTGTGTTTGAGTTACTGTTGCCCTCAGCTCAATCCAGTCTGGTCATTCTCCTCCGACCTCTGGCATCAGCAAGGCATTTTCATCCACTGAACTGCAGCTCACTGGATATTTTCTCTTTTTTGGCCCATTCTCTGTAAACTAGAGCCGGCTGTGCACGAAAATCCCAGTAGATCAGCAGTTTCTGAAACACTCAGACCAGCTCGTCTGGCACCAACAAACACGTCATGTTCAAAGTCACTCAAATCACCTTTCTTCCCCGTTCTGATGCTCAGTTTGAACTTCAGCAGATCGTCGTCTTGGTCGTGTCTACATGCCCAAATGCATTGAGTTTCTGCCATGTGATTGGCTGATTAGAGATTTGCATTAATGAGCAGTTGAACAGGTGTACCTAAATAAGTGGCTGTGTATAATATCTTATCTTATATATTCTATATGTTTGGCAAGAATATGCATACATTAAAAGAAACTCCAAAAGTCTAAACAAATAGATATATTCTTTAAGAAAAAAACGTATTTATTTCTTTTGATTCTGGGGTTAATAATGACCTGAATCAGTTCTTGACAGGTTTCATGAGTGCATTTCTGTATTTTTTTGTGTTTTCCGCGACATACTCGCACACATGCTGATCTATAGAATGAAATGCAGCCTGAGGAGCTAAGAAACAGATGAAAGAGAACAAGAGAGAAGATGATCAGAAGGGATAAAATGGGAGGATCACTGGAGATTTCAGTCAGTACTCACTGAGACACACACACACACACACACACACACACACACTCACAGACATCTAGATCAGGAGTGATGAGCAAGTTTTTTACACTATACGCAAATGGACTTTCTGATGATTGCATCATGTCATTACATGAGGCTGTCATCTCCAGCTGTGTCTCGGGGAGTGTTATTGGACGTGATGAAGTCTTAACCAGCCAATCGCAAGGCTGGGTTGTCACGCGGAGGCTGTCGGCTTTGTTGCCGTGGCAGCATGACATTTCACTTTCTTGTTTGTCCCTCGTGTTCGGCTTCAGTCGCTGTAACTTTATTCCTCATTCTCAGCAGTTCTCTGAGGTTAGAAACTCTGTTTTGAGATTATGAATGTTTATATACAATATACTGTATGTATATATATAAAATGTATAGCCTATATCAAATATTTTATATATATATATTTATATACATGATATATATATTTTTTATAAAGAAATTAAATATATACATTTCTAAATTACATTAATAAATTATACACATTATATATATATATAATGTGTAGAATTACATATATTTTAGAAATGTGTATATATATATATATATATATAATTTCAATATATAGCAAAAATATTATATTTAATATAATATATATAATACAGTATATATATATATATATGAAGAGTTCAGATGCAAAAGCCTCTGAGTGCCATCTGAAATTTTCTTCTAAAATGATCATTTTTATCAAGCTCGTATATTTAAGTTCAGTAATTTCACTTAAATGACAATTAATAGGTCATTTTCATTGTCATTTAAGTGAAATTTCTGAACTTAAATATATACGAGCTTGATAAAAATGATCATTCTAGACGAAAATTTCAGATGGCACTTAGAGGCTTTTGCATCTGAACTCTTTATATATATATATAAAATGTGTAGAATTTATTACATATATTTTAGGAATGTATATATATATAATTTCTATATATAGCAAAAAGATTATATTTAATATAATACATATAATACAGTATAAATGTATATATATATATATGTATATGTGTGTGTGTGTGTGTGTGTGTGTGTGTGTGTGTGTGTAAAAATAAATTATATTAAAAAAAAATATTTATATGCAGAATAGATACAAGCTAATCGTTGTCCATTTTCTTTAATATCTCCTTCTGAACGTGTGTGATTTCCCTTGCCGAGTGTCATGATCATGTGTTGTATGTTTTGCAGTTGTCGCACCAGTAACCGGAAGAGTCTTATCCTGACCAGTACGTCGCCCACTCTTCCTCGGCCTCACTCTCCTCTACCGGGACACATAGGTGAGCGCTCACCCTTCAACACATGATCTGCTCCGGTGTCTCAGTCCACAGGTGTCGTTCTCATCCATGTCTCTGTCCACCTCACAGGAAGCAGTCCGCTGGACAGTCCCAGGACCTTCTCCCCCAGCGCACCCGCACATTTCTCTTTTGCATCATCCAGAAGGTAAATAATTGAACAAACAACCCAGAAGCTGTTCTTCGTTTAATCTGTCAGACCTTGTTTGTTCAGACAGTCTTTTTTTGGCATGTCCGTCTCAAATGGGTTTAGTTTTTTTGTCACCTGACCCGTAGAGATATGTAATACCTGGAGAAAGCTCTCCACTCTCGTTCCCATTCATCTCAAGGACAGTTATCTGGCTGGGATGCTCTGAAGTGTCAGCATAAAGTAATGTCTCTTACCCGTTTAGTACCACGGCTGCCACTCTCAATCTCTCTCTGTCATAATGATGCCAAAAATGTACACTGGCAACACCGACTTCTTAACAAAAGTTGATTTCGTCGCTTGAGGACGGTCAGTTATAAAGATCAGATTTGAAGAGCACATTTGGTTTGTGTGCAGTGTGAAGAAAGCCTGACTGAAACTGCATGTCACTGCATTTACTCGATCTTGTTTCACTGTTCTCTTCAACGACTATCTGAGGAACACCCAGAGCAATCTCAAAATCAATACAGGCTTACATGTTGCTATTTTTTCCTTTACATTTTGAACAAGCAATAAAAAAAGCTCTCGTAATTTTAAAAATATAAGTTTTTCCCCCAAAAAGAAATGGAAACCTATGGAAGCTTGTTTCCGCCAAAGAATAAAAAATAAAAAAAGGTAATTGCTACTATGATCTATCGCAAAATTGCGTGATATTAAGTCACAATTTCGAATTATAGTCAGAATTGAGTGAGATATAAACTAAATAAACATTTTTCCTTAGAATTGGACTTTATAACTCGCAATTGCGAGTTTATATCACACAAGTCTGAGAAAAGATGTCAGAACTCAATTCAGATTTTTTTTCTCAGAATTGCATGTTTATATCACGCAATTGTGAGTTTATACTTTGCAATTTTGACTTTTTATCGCAATTCTGAGAAATAAAGATGTAAACTCGCAATTGTGAGATAAAAAGTCGCAATTATCTTTTAAAATGTTTTATTCTGTGGCGGATACAAGCTTCTATAGTAACTTTAGAAGTTTTACAACCCCAAGTTTATTTATTTCAAATTTCGTTTACTAATTTTTAAAAAAAATTATTGAATCTTGTCATGAAAACAGCCTTCGATGCTGACATGGCATTAATAAGTTTATTTATTTTCAATTGTGTTTATTTAATTTTTTATTGAATCTTGTCATGAAAATAGCCTTCGATGTTGATATGGCATTAATAAGTTTATTTATTTTCAATTGTGTTTATTTAATTTTTTATTGAATCTTGGCATGAAAATAGCCTTCGATGCTGACATGGCATTAAGCAATGCACTACTGCTACTACTACTAGCACAAATCGCCATTGAAACATTAAGATAAAGCATGAATTATTGATGTTTTTGTGTGCTTTTTTATTATTAAGAGTGCATTGACAAGGACCAATTGTAGTGAAATTATGTTTTTTCAATATGTATAAAATTTCGTCTTTATTAAAGCTGTTCAGTTAGTTCAGAGAGGTTCTTCATTGTGAAGATCAAGTGTGTTTGTGAGCAGCACACATCATTCCTCAGCGAACGACTGCCCGTCACACAGACGTTTGTCTGAAAGACGAGTGCGAAGGAGAGATTGAGGGACGAGAGACAGACGATTGATCCGCGCGTTCGTTCCCGTCTGACGCGAGGGCTAATATTGGATTTTGCCCATATAAATCTCGTGCAGCGAGACGGTTGCACAGCATGAATCATCAATCCTGTCCAAAGCACAGAGCTTCAGCTCACAACACACACAAGAACATGAAATATAGTGCCTGACAAAGAAGACACAATCCAGCCCAGTGCAACAGAACCTCGCAACAAAAGTTTGCAAGACATAAAAACGCATGCATGATCAAAAAGTCCATTTTTTGATCCGTGCGGTTCATCCCTGCTGAGATCCTCTTTTCATGCTTTCAGTATGTGGAACCCTTGGTTCTGCTCTCTTCTAATGCTGTGGGATGACAGATTTAATGACCCCACTGGGAACGTTGCCCGGCACCGAAATATGCAATAAACAGTGTAGAAATGTGATGGTTGC
>NC_138223.1:40951307-40998807 GCF_964197995.2 Scardinius erythrophthalmus
TTCGAAATTTTAGAATAGATACGTTTTTTTCTGCATTGATCAAAAGTGGCAAATTTCATTTTCATTAAATGCTCTGTTTCAAATAAATGCTGTCCTTTTGATATTTCTTTTTATCAAAGAATCCTGAAAAGAAAAATGTATCAAGGTTTCCACAAAAATATGAAGCTACAGTTTTCAACACTGATAATAATCAGAAATGTTTCTTGAACATCAAATCATCATATTAGAATGATTTCTGAAGGATCATGTGACACTGAAGACTGGAGTAATGATGCTAAAAATTCAGCTTTGATCACAGGAATAAACTACATTTTAATATATATTCAAATAGAAAACCATTATTTTAAATTATTATAATATTTAACAATATTGCAATATAGTGAGCAGAAGAGATTCTTTCAAAAACACTGAAAAATCGACAGACCCCGAACTTTAGAAACGGTGGTTTACTTCACTACAGAATGCTGCAATTGACCAAAAACTGCATTTCCTCAGGAGTTTAACCCTGAAGAGTTCTACCACCTCCTGGAGGCAGCAGAAGACCACGCTAAAGAGGGCCAGCTAATGAAGGCAGACATCCCACGATACATCATCAGCCAGCTCGGCCTGACCAGAGACCCTCTGGAAGGTGAGAGAGACCAACACGACTGAACGTCTTCACACAGAGCGTGTTAGTCTCTAGAGGAACGAGCGTAGCAGAAGCCGAGAGAGGGGGAGAAATGTAGGTCATACTGAGAGACATTGATGAGATTATGGAACAGGTTTTAAGGAGACGCACACAGGCAGTGGGAAGTTTGTATTCCTGCCAAGAACGCTGGGAAATGTGTAAGCGCCGCTGTGAACCTGGCAAACAGCAGCCGGCTCAGAGTAATGGGGCTTTTGATAAAAACATGCACTTGCTCTCTCTCTCTCTCACTGCACAACTAAACACAACAAAATATTTCTCTAGCAAAAAATGCACTCTGATTTGTTTTTTAAATGCTATTTAGTTAAAGTCGCCCTGTAGTTAATCATTTTATCCCTTAAAACTCCTCACCAAAATGACACATTTAAATGTTTTTTCCTTGAATTTTTTTTTCTTCATGCCTTAAAATAGCTTGAATGTAACTCTACACCCTTGCCTCATTTAGTATACGTGGTTCTATGAATATGCAAATGAGCCCCGCCTCCACTCACTCACTCCAGCTCAGAGATCCACTCGTTGACGATCACACGTTGATCTGGTTACAAGGTAGTTTGTGACGTCAGAAACACCAGCGATTTCAAACCGCGTTTTTGAGACTGTCTTTGGTTCACTGCAGTTTTAAGGAGAAAATACTCAGCAATGTTGACTTATGAATTTACACATGGTTTGTCCTCAAGAATATTAAAAACACCACATAGACATAAACAACATTAAAAGCTTGATTTTCACCACAGGGGGACTTTAAAATAAATTGCACGCCAAATAAAACAATGTGAATTTATGTGATCAAGCATAACTGTTACAAAGTTCAAGTTCAGGGACGAAGGAAGCAGACGCCAAACAACTTTAATCATAACTTTAATCATGAAATATGCATAAACGACAAAAAGAAAGGAGCGGCAGCAGCATGTAAGCCTAATAAAAACAGCAACATAAAATGTCTCAGGTTCTCGGCCGCGCCCTGCTTTATACCACAGTAACGTTAAAGCAACACCAAAGATTCTTGTGTACCTTAAAATAATGTTTACAAAATCGTGTCAGTGGTTCATCAACTCGTAACAGGGTGAACGGCACTTCTGCATTCGCTTTGTGACCTTCTGTCGGCTATAACCGCACTATGCAAGTTTGCCAGATCGAGTAGCGGATCTGTAGTTCGAATGAGACATAAGAAACTACAAATTTGACTTGCTTTACAGCAAGCGTTACAATAGCAAAAAAATCGCAAGCAATGTCATTATTTTGTTTTTCTTCGTTTTCTTTCATAAAATCATGCAACATACTCTACCTTGTCTGTGGACATCGTTATTTTCAAAGCGGGTGCTGGATAAACAAATAGCGTGCGTGCGACGGTAGGCTGCGGTAGGCTAAATTATTTACGACAATGGTAAGTAAGTAAGTAAGTAAATTTATTGTCATTGTGCAGTAGTACCATACAACGAAATTTGCTTGTGCATCCTCTAAGAAAACAATACTCGCATTCATATACACATTCACACAATAAATATAGTTAAAAATAACAGGGCATCCAACATTACACTTAAGTTCCATTACATAAAGTCCGTTCCTATAAAGTGCAACTGTGCTGACTGGGAGGTAGGAGTGTATAATTATTCAGTTCTGCAATGGCCCTTGCGATGAAACTGTTCTGCAGCCTGGAAGTCCGTGCTCTAAGAACCCGGTGCCGTCTGCCAGATGGAAGCAGGGAGAAAAGATGGTTTGAGGGGTGTGTCTCGTCCTGTAGAATGTTACGTGCTCGGCGGAGGCAGCGGATCTTAAAAATATCATCCAGTCGGTTCAGGGGAAGTCCAATGGTTTTTTCAGCAGATCTTATAACTCGATCAAGAGATTTCCTGTCCTTCCCTGTGCTATTAGCATACCATGCAGAAATCCCGTATGTTATGACACTTTCTATGGCACATTGATAAAAGATCTTAAGAAGCTCAGCAGGCAAATGGCTCCTTTTGAGTGTTCTTAAAAAGTAAAGTCGCTGTTGCGCCTTTTTAACCATAGCGGTAGTATTTATCTCCCATTTGAGGTCCTCTGAGATCATGATCCCCAAGAATTTAAAACATGATACCTTTTCCACTTCCTCACCATTAATTATGAGGGGTTGAGGGTCCTCCTTACACCTTCTGAAGTCCACTATTATCTCCTTTGTTTTCTTAACATTCATGGTCAAATTGTTGTTTTTGCACCATCCTGTCAGTCTGTCAACTTCATCTCTGTATGCATTCTCATCGTCGTTTGAGATTTCTCCCACCACAGTTGTATCATCCGCAAATTTTACCATTGTAAAATGGACAAAATGGTAATGGACAATTCCGCTTCCAACCTGTAGGGGGACCGAAGAGGAAAAGTGCTTTGGTGTTGCTTTAATAAAACTTAAATACATTAGCTCATCTATGATCATGATTTCTGCCTGAGTCCCGTCGGATTGCTTTCCATCGGCTCTGGAGGTGAAGACAAGAGCTACGCCTTTGTTATTGTTTTGAAAAAGCGGCCTCTAATGGCAAAACTTACATACTGTACCTTTAATATATTTAACTTAATTTCATTGCATGCAGTGAGTATAAAATGTATACCTAATCCATTTCCTTTGGGACTTTATGAATCATTTTCATTGGTGTTTTTATCGAGTGAGATTATGGTCCAATGAGATTTCACTGTGGGCAGGACTGAGTAAAGCAGTCTTGTTTGGCCTCGTGTTTATTGCCGTCCTGTCAGTGTTTCGTCTCAGAGTCCGGCAGCACATCATTTATCTGGATGCAGATTTAAATCCTGCCACTCAGCGTTTCACCCAGCTTGATTTGGACACTGTGAAACCGTATCCCTGGGAAAGCAGGTTTAACTCAGGTCACTCAAGTCTAGTGTGAAATTGCGAAGACTCGTTTCAGTCACCTCGCTTAATTTTCCGGCTGCACAAGCTGCCAGAGAAAATGAAGTTTAAAATCCCAGATGTGTTGAAGATGTTATTTTCCACATGCCGTTATACTGAACTCAGCTAGAGGCTGACGGAAAATGTGCTGTTTTAATTGCTGTTTTAGTGCTTGTTTGTGTGTTTTCAGTGTTTTCTTGAGTTTTTGTTTATTTATATCATATTCTTTATTTAGATCAGCGACGCTTCCTTTTTGTCTCTAGAATGGGTGGTTGCTGTGGTGACTGGAGGAGTTGTTTTTAGACACGATTAGGCAATATGCTGTTGGATTGCATGGAAAGGCAAAGGCAGATGGCTAATTATATATGAATTTTAGATAACTCTTCATTTGTTGAGAGTGATCAAATATGCATGCTACTCATGATTACATATACACAATTGTGGACATATACCATAGAATTACAATGCAAATTTAGTGTATAAATATATATATATATATATGTATGTATATATGTATTATATTATTATACTATATATATACTTTATATATTATATAAAGACATTTATAATTTCAAATCAATGCTGTTCTTTTCAAGAATCCTGAAAAACTGCATCAGTTTCCACAAGAATAATAAACTGTTTTCAACATTGATATTAATCAGAAATGTTTCTTGAGCATCAAATCATCATATTAGAGTGATTTCTGAAGGATCATGTGACACTGAAGACTGGAGTAATGATGCTTTGATCACAGGAAATTACATTTTACAATATATTCACATAGAAACCAGCTATTTTAAATTGTAATAATATTTCGCAATATTACTATTTTTACTGTATTTTTGAAGAGAAATTGAGCAGAAGAGAGACTTCTTTTAAAAATAGTAAAAGTCTTACTTGCCCCAAACTTTTGAACAGCAGTGTATATTATTTATATATTTATGCATTACATATTAATTGAATTAATTTAGTTTCATTTGACTAGAATCTTAGGCTATTAATTGGTCCAAAAACTTTACAAGTTGAAAACATAAAACTGTTTCTCAAACAACACATTTATGTCATTTTAATTCCTCAAAGGTATTACATATTTACTGCATGGAAAAACGTAAAATTAAAAATGATTAACCAAACCTCCTCCTCCCATACAGAAATGGTGAACTTGGAGAGTTATGACAGTGAGGGCCCACACACGCCGGAGACGGACGACTCTGCTGAAGTGAGTGCATTGGTGTAGTCATGTACATTTTGTGTTGCAATGACCAAAAAGTTTGCATCGGATCATAACTTTTACCTACTAGAATAAAGTCTGTGATTTAAGCAAAGAGGGGGAAAACAGAGCAAGATGTGTTATATAAGCTTGCAGTTGTCTAACTCTTTCACATGGAAACATATTTTTAATTAAGGACTCAGCAAACTCTAGGAGCACAACTGCAGCGGCAGGGATTCAGGATGAAAGTGGGAGAAATGAAACGGCATAAGGAGTGAAATGATGCTCCAGTGAGTCTACTTATTTCCCCTGCATTGAATCGCACTTTTTCTCTCTCAGGGGAAGCTCAAAGCCATCAAACCGCCCTGTGAATCAGACTTCCAGACTATCAAACTCATCAGCAACGGCGCGTACGGGTAAGAATACTCTAACACTGTTATTCACTCTGAAATTATTCAAAGCCATTGTGTAAATATTGATCTCTCCCTCTCGTTTGGATAGAGCTGTGTATTTGGTCAGACACAGAGAGACACGCCAGCGCTTTGCCATGAAGAAGATCAACAAACAAAACCTGATCCTGCGGAACCAGATCCAGCAGGCGTTCGTGGAGCGGGACATCCTGACCTTCGCCGAAAACCCCTTCGTGGTCAGCATGTTCTGCTCTTTTGAGACACGCCGTCACCTGTGTATGGTTATGGAGTATGTAGAGGGTAAGACATCACACACACACACACACTGTAGTGATGGGTCATTCATGAACGATCAGTTCATTGCGTCTGTCACGTGACAAATGAACGAAAGACTCGTAAGGTAAAGTAATTGTTTATGTTTCTTGTAAATGATTTTTGACTGCATTATAATGATTTCTTAATTCAGAATATCAAGATTGCGTAAGTGGATGTGTTTGGGGAATTTGGCTGTAAAAAGTATAACATTTAAAGCCACTTAAATGAACGAAATGACTCGAAAAAAGATTCGTTCAATTTGATGAACGAGATCGAACAATAGAGTCAGTAAAATGATCCGAACTTCCCATCACTATGTGTCACACTGAGCTATTGGTTCCGAACATGTACGGATGTTATTCAGCCATTTTAAAATCCCCGTCTAGGCGGCGACTGTGCAACCCTTCTGAAGAATATCGGAGCACTCCCTGTGGAGATGGCTCGGATGTACTTTGCTGAGACTGTTTTGGCGCTGGAGTACATTCATAATTATGGCATCGTACACCGAGACCTGAAACCAGACAAGTAAGTCAGCGCCCCCTGCTGGAGTGGAGGAAAATAGTGGAAGTGCAGTCAGTGTAAAGATGTGCACTCAATATAATGCCTACAGGCAAGCACATGTATCCCACAAATATCATCTGTGCATAGAGTTCGCAAGTGGGCTTGGTTCTGGAAGTATTTTTCCCATAGGGATTAAAAAAAAAACCTCTTTATAGAGTTATAAGCCAAACCAGCCAGCTACAAGGTGAATTAAAACAGAACAAATTCTAGTTTAAGCAAAAAAGTATTTGAAAATCGGGACAAAGGTACAAGACTGTGCACTTAATGGGTTTAATGAGGGAACTACAATCCCATGAAGCATTGCGAATGACATAATCTAATTAAAAACGATGGAGAAATATAAAACTATGAATTTAAAAATGTTGATTGTGTATGTAGAGAAAACACATTTTACATCTATTGCAATGTGTATATGTAAAAAAAATGATCTTCATTACTTAACTTTCTGATTTGTTAATTTATGTATTTTCTATTCGTGTGTAAATTTTAAGATTTTATTTCTCTGTTACTCTTATGTCAATTTTTATTCTATGTGCGCGAGTCGAAAAATGCATTTCACTGCACGTTGTACTATATATGCTTAATATATATAAAAAATGTAAATATACAAATATTTAAAGTCCCCCCATAGTTTGGCCCTTTTGACACAATTTGCTTGTTTCACTTCTAATTGGTGGAGATTTCTCTGCAGAATTATGGGTAATGTAGTTTTTCACCAGGATTAGGCATGATTACTCAAAAAATAAGCTGAAATAACCTGGGCTGACGGCTTGAACAAAAGCATAAACCATCGATTAACAACCTCATACTGCTCACAGGAGGTCTGTCTTTAAAGGTTAATAAGTTATCGTCCCCTATGGAGAAAATGAATGAGATTTTTACTTCCTGTTGCGCTCCATTACAAGCTGTAAAACAGATGCCACCCCTGTCTTGTGTACGCCTCATCTTTTCATCATCCTTTTTAAAGCGAACGCTCACGGCCGGTTCTTTTTCACAGTCTGTTGATCACGTCGATGGGTCACATTAAGCTGACTGATTTTGGCCTGTCAAAGATGGGGCTCATGAATCTCACCACTAACCTGTACGAGGGACACATCGAGAAGGACGCTAGGGAGTTCCTGGACAAACAGGTAAGGACGCTTGTCCTGTTGTGAATTACCTGGTATGTTATATTACATACCAGGTGTAAACACGGCAGTAATGTCTCTGTCTCTGTCTCTGTCTCTGTCTCAGGTGTGCGGCACACCGGAGTATATTGCCCCAGAGGTCATTCTCAGGCAGGGCTATGGGAAACCAGTGGACTGGTGGGCCATGGGTATCATCCTCTACGAATTCCTAGTGGGCTGTGTGCCGTTCTTCGGAGACACGCCTGAAGAGCTCTTTGGTCAGGTGATCACAGGTGAGTCAGAGGGTACGTTTACACGACAACGATATGCTTAAAACTGAGAAATTTTCCGCATACAGACGACACTTTTTTTTTCAAAACGATCCACGTTCACACAGATCCGCGAAAGCGATTATAAACGCTGTATTCTGCTGCCAGGCCATTAGATGGCGATAAAACACTACAGACTGAACACGTAATACGCATGTGCATGACGTCATCTTCTTCAGAGATTCGCGTTTTTGTTGTTTACACAGGGATCCTTTAAAAAAAACTTTGAAAACTGTTTTTATTCGTTTGTGTAAACGAACGGCCAAAACGCATAAAAAGTTTTACGTTTTTAGTTAAGGCGTGGTGTAAACAGCCCCTGAATGTTGCATCTCACGCAGAGGTAAATCCTAATGCTTAATCACACATTGTGTCCTGACACTTCTCTTCTGCTAATCTGGCTTCAAAAGCAACATCTGTGCTAATATTAGCAACAGCAGTGTTGATTAGTGCAAAAGCTAAGCCTTTTTTCTCCTCCAGAGAACTCTTCCAAAGCGCTCTGTTTTTCTTGCAAAGGTTTGCAGTTACATAAACTGAAATGGGATGAAGAGTGTCAGTGCTGCCAACAGATTTCTGTGTTTGTTTGTTTGTGCAGATTATATTGAGTGGCCTGAGGGAGATGAGGCGTTGCCTAGTGAAGCTCAGAGCCTGATTTCTGACCTGCTGCAAACCAACCCAGTGGTGCGACTGGGCACAGGTACACTTTACCACGCTTTCACTGTCAAGACAACTTCAACAAGTCAACATGGAATCAAATTGGATCCTTTTTAATTTAATTCATGTTCTTGGTCTTATTGTGAGCAATTCATCTATGCATATTATTATTTCATCTTTTTTTTTGTACCATATAAATGTTTGGGATTTGTAAGATTTTTTTATGTTTTTAAAGAAGTCTCTTCTGCTCACCAATGTTGCATTTACTTAATCAAAAATACAGTAAAAACAGTAATATTTTGACAAATGTTTACTATTTAAAATAATTTACAATTAAAATTGTCATTTTCAGCATCGTTACTCCAGTCTTCTGTGTCACATAATCCTTCAGAAATCATTCTAATATGATTTGATGCTAAATATTTTTTTTATGGAAACTGTGATAAAGTTTTTTCCAGGAATCTTACGAATAGAAAGTTCAAAAGAACAGCATTTATTTGAAATAGAAATATTTAGTAACATTATAGGAACATACTCTCACTTTTGATCATTTTAATGTGTCCTTGCTGAATAAAAGTATTAATTTCTTAAAAAAAAAAAATCTTACTGACCCCAAACTTTTGAATAGTAGTCTATATAATCGCTCAGCCAAAAATTGATGGTAAAAAAATATGGTTTCTGTCACAGAATGTGAAAGTTGTCGCTGTTTTCTATACAATGAAAATAAATGATGAAAGCTTATGAGACAAAATGATGAGATCAAGATCTGAAGCTGTCAAGATCTGAAAACAACAAAAAAGTGATGGAAATTTACAGAAAAGTACAGAAAGTTTTTCCCTCTTCCACCATATTTTTCAAATCTCATTTGTGTTTGTGTATATTCATGTTTGCCGTGACTCCATCTTGATGCACAAAGTGTTATTCCATGCAAAACTTTGTAAGACATTAGAATTACAGTCCTTAGTTTTTGTTCACTGTATGGAAAACCGTTGCTTGGACATTCTGATAAATTAAGACAATATTGATATATTTCTGAAAAAGAAAAGAACAGCAAGTAAGACAGTTTGAGTGTTTTGCATCACAATCCATGATCATTACACCTAATATCTTACTAAGATTTTATGTTTATCTGTTTACATTGTCTATAAATGCATGTCTGTTTACATTTGTGAACAGGTGGAGCGTTTGAACTGAAGCAGCACTCGTTTTTCTCGGGATTGGACTGGAACGGTTTACTCCGACAGAAGGCCGAGTTCATCCCTCATCTGGAGTCTGAGGAGGACACCAGCTATTTTGACAGTTAGGACATTCACAATTGCTTTTGAGTCTGCCCTTGATCTGCATCACTCTATCTCTCACCATCCTCTTACTCTCCCTCTGTCTCAGCGCGGTCCGAGCGCTATAGGCACATCAACTCCTACGACGAGGACGACACCAACGATGATGAGCCGGTGGAGATAAGACAGTTCTCTTCCTGCTCACCGCGCTTCAGCAAGGTCAGTCTAACATGACTGCATCCATATTTCATGCTTTCTTTCTAAGAAAAACTCTTGCATGCATAAACACACTCATTAACCCTGGAACAACATTTGAAACATGTGTTTTCTTTGAAGCTGCTTTTATGCTGTAAAAAAATGCTATACAAATAAATGTGAATTGAATAACACCCATCCTTTTTATATAGGTCGTAATTTTATTATTTTTCACATTACATGTGATTTGTTTTAGTGGAGACTGCGGCTATATGTCACAATTTTAAAATTTTATTATTTTCTATAAAACATTTTTAGATGTTAAAGTCAAAAGAATTTGTGCATTTGAACATTTATGACATATAACTCATGTGACAACTAACCCCGCCTGTCCTACATGTATCCATTGAAAAGTCACTCACCGTTAAACAATTTTCTAAACATCTCCTCTGCCAGATTATATATGTTGCATAAACTTTCTTTTCCCAGAAATGGCAGGAATTTTAATGTGTTTGTTTTGAACGCAGGTGCTTGATAAAAACACTCGTGTGAAGCAGTGGGCTTCAGATAAGCGAACACAATCGCACACTTACATAATAAACATTCTCTGATCATATTTTGCGTGAATATGCTAAAGGGTTCTTCTCAAGACGTGCAACCCTCTTCAGGACCTGAACAAAGACCTTGGATTATATAAACAACAAAACAAACACGATTATGCAAACAGCAAAATTACTGGATGATGAACAACATCAGTGATTTCAAGCACCAAAGTAGCAGGAAAGCACCATATATTTTATGTTTTTTTACACCATATACATTACCATTCAAACGTTTGGGGTCGGTAAGACTTTTTTACTGTATTTTTGTACTGTATACAGTAAAAACAGTGAAATATTATTACAGTTTAACAGAAATGTTTTCTGTTTGAACATATTTTAAAATATAATTTATTACTGTGATCAAAGCTGAATTTTCAGCATCATTTCTCCAGTCTTCAGTGTCACATGATCCTTTTCTGATTTGTTGCTCAACAAACATTTCTGACTATTAGCAATGTTAAAAACAGTTGTGCTGCTTAATATTTTTGTGATTTATTTATATTTTATTTAAATATAATATTATATAATATTTTATTTGAAATGCAAATATTTTGTAACAAGTGTTTACTGTCACGTTTGATCAATTGAATGTGTCCTTGCGGAATAAAAGTATTATTTCAAAAACAAACAAACAAAAAAAAAAACTTTTGAATGGTTGTGATTATATGACTTGTGCTCTATACTCCAAGACAAAGCTATTTTATGGCTTCAGAAGACTTGTAAAATACCACTTAAGTCATATGGACTACTTTTGTGGTCATTTTTTTTAGCTCGACAACACCAATCCCCATCCTTTTTATTCTATAGAAAACTGCATTCAGGATATTCTTCAAAAAAGTCAGACTTCCTACAGACTTCTACAGCACATGTGAGGCGTAAACAAAGCAGCCTTTGGCATTGTTCTCTGTCTTTCAGGTGTATAGCAGCATGGAGCACCTGTCCCAGCTGGAGCAGAAGTCCCCTGTAGTCACCCGTCGAGAGCACAAAGGACGCCGCGATGACAAGATGGCCAAGCGGGAAAGTCTGGGAAGCTTCAGCATGAGAGACAAGAGCTGGAGGACGAGCTCACCTGAGATGTACGTTTGTGAGAGTTTGATTCAAACCATGTCTGTCAGATATATCACCCTAATACTGCGCATAAAGATGCTTTTTTTAAATTATGTGGCATGTTCCAATACTTTTGACAGGAAACGTCTGTCATGCTCTGAGTCTCTGTATATGGAGGGAGACTTCAGTCCTCCAATGGGTGCCCGGCGCCGCTTTTCAGCCCTAATGGACACGCACCGGTTTGCGGCTCCTCAAGAGGGCGATGGAGAGCTCTCCGCGCGACAGGGTGCCACTAAAACCCCTGGACCATCAGTAGAGGGAGCCACTGCTCCATCCTCGCCCAGTGCGAACGAACAGAGGAATGCTGGGAAGGAAGTGATGTCAACCAGTGCCAGTAAAGGGGCAGGTGAGTCGAGGAAAGTTGAATAACAAAAAGAAGTGCTTATGTATGAAGTCAGATGTTGTGTAAAATGTAATTTCTGTGAATGTAAATTTGGCAGACAAGCCATCGAGAACAGGTGAGATATCGGCACCACAGGCCATACCTTCTACTGGGGCCACAGCAGCGATCCCCATCGGTGACCCCGTCGGTCAGCGGGCGACCAAGGATCTGGTGCTTCGCCGAGCGCGTCATCAGCAGATGTCTAGTGATGGGGAGAAACGCACCTCACGTCCCAGCAACAAGGTCATCAAATCTGCATCTACCACCGCGTTGTCTGTCATCATTCCTGGAGGTACAGTTCAGCCTCCAATCGCACGTGAGATTTTACTTTGTGACATTCTTTTTATACATTTTCCTTCCAATTCTCATTACTGTAATGCAAAAATTCTGTGCTTAAAAAGATTTCCTTTCCTAAAAAGTCATTTTTTGTATTATAATTAGTTGAGCAGCACGGTAGCTCCCCACTGGCCAGTCCTATGTCTCCACGGTCTCTCTCGTCCAACCCCTCATCACGAGACTCCTCTCCCAGCCGTGATTACTGCCCCACAGTCATGGTGCTCCGTTCACCAATCACCATCCACCGCTCTGGCAAAAAGTATGGGTTCACACTCCGTGCCATTCGGGTCTACATTGGAGACACTGATGTCTACAGTGTGCACCACATAGTCTGGGTGAGAGCAACACACCATCAAATAAAGTTGACCGAGTATAGAACAGAAATGCTGCAATAGTTTTGTTGATGAAGTAATTAGTAATTCTGTCCTTATCCAATCACAGCACGTGGAGGATGGAGGCCCTGCCCAGGATGCAGGACTATCTGCTGGTGACCTCATCACTCATGTCAATGGTGAATCTGTGCATGGATTGGTCCATACTGAAGTGGTAGAGCTTATACTTAAGGTGAGACATGAGTTTACATGAGATGTTTTCATCAGCAAGGCAAAAATTGCAAGTTAGAAACTTAGTTAGCTCTTAGAAAAGTAATAACACACCTGTCCTCAATAATCCACATGATTTGAGCAAGATTCATTGATAAAGGTGTGCATGTTTCTTTGCTTTATCTTCATTCAGAGTGGAAACAAGGTGACCTTGACCACCACGCCCTTTGAGAACACTTCCATTAAAGTGGGACCTGCACGCAAGTCCAGTTACAAGTCCAAAATGGCTAGACGCAGTAAGAGGCCGGTGAAAGAGGGACAAGAGAGGTATAATGTGTTAGGATTGTCAATATAAGAAAATCTTTTATCTTTTTTCTCACCTCTGTCTTTTTTCTTCCATGATCATTCACAGTAAGAGGCGCGGATCTTTGTTCCGCAAAATAACTAAGCAGTCCAACCTGCTGCATACAAGCCGTAGTCTGTCGTCTCTAAACCGGTCCCTGTCATCCAGCGATAGTCTTCCTGGCTCTCCAACACACAGCCTGTCTGGTCACTCCCCCACCCAGAGCTACCGCTCAACACCCGAGTCGTCTCACCTTGGTGAGTTGATCAAAATGTGTTCTGTGATTATAAAAGGTGAAAACTAGCAATTAAAAAGTTTAATGGACACATAAAACCCTGGCTTTTGATCTTCTTGACCCAGGTGCCTCCTCCCAGAACAGCTCTCCTGCCTCCAGTACCCCAAATTCCCCTGCAACAACCCAGCATATGAGGCCCAGCTCCCTGCATGGACTGTCCCCAAAGCTACACCGCCAATATCGTTCAGCCCGCTGCAAGTCTGCTGGCAACATTCCTTTGTCTCCGCTGGCTCATACCCCATCCCCAACTCAATCCTCACCACCTCCTTTGCCTGGACACACAATCGGAAGCTCCAACACCACACAAACCTTTCCTGCCAAACTACACTCGTCCCCACCGATCATAAGGCCTAGGCCCAAGAGTGCAGAGCCACCCAGATCACCTCTACTCAAAAGAGTGCAGTCAGCAGAGAAACTTGGGTCTCCGCTTTCATCTTCATCTGAAAAGAAAAGTGGGATTGGAATGATGAGAAAGCACAGTTTGGAGGTTGGACATTCGGATTATAGAAAGGATGGTTTCCATTGTGAGCTTGGCCTGCAGAGTTTGGTGGAAATAGAGGGTGAGAATCTGGTATCTGCCCCAACAACTTCTCCTTCACCCACACAACCGACCCCGTCACCGCCTGAAACGGGCGTTCTGAAGCCAGTCAGGAAACTGGGCCGGCAGGAGTCACCTTTGAGTAGAGATGCTTTGCTTGCTGGGAGAGAAAGGGATAGAGACAAGGAGAGGATTGGCGAATCAAGTCAAGCCAGTGAGGCTAAATCAGGGATGGTCAAAGAGACACTTCCTCCTGGTGGCATTACTCCACCTGGTAGTAAAAAATCTCCAAGTTTTGAAACATCTCAGCGTCCCCCTTTCATTCTACAGGAAAGTAGCCTAGCCAAACCCCAAACTTGGCAGCCTCCATTAACCAAATCTTCTCCAGTAGCATCCGAGTCAAAGTGTAGTGTAGTTGCCTCCATTCCATCACCCCTGGCCACAGCGTCTTCCCCGTCCGCTAAAACAACAGATCCAAGTTTCATCATGGAAGCAGGGAATAATGACAAAGGAAGTCTTACAAAGATTCCCCAAAACCAGGCACAAGGAACCACTAAGCCTTCATGCTCCGTGAGTACATCAGGTGTTATCAGCAAAGACATGTTGGAAAAAGATGGGGGAAAGGATACTGGGAAGAAAGAAGTGAAAACAGAAGTTGGGAAGACTTCAACTTTAGTCAAGCCAAGCATACCATGTAGTGCTCCTGGGAGGACCACAAGCACAGATGTAACCAAAGCAAGTAAGGGATCAGATGACGGAGAGGGTCTCAAAAAGGGCGTATTAGATCCCTATACCAGAACTTTAGATGTCAGGGTGAGAACTGCCGTAGCTCCATCCAAAGGGGTTGTCCCATCCCACCCACCCCAGGCGCAGTGCTCTGTTTTGGGAAAACTTCGGCAGGACAAGTGCCTGGCTCCGGTCAGCTGCTTCCGTGGAACATTTGATTGGGAGGACAAATGTCTCTTGGAGATTGTTGAGGAACACTCTCCATCTCCTACTCCTTCTCCAACTGGAGTGCCTCCTGATCTGCCCAAATCTCAACCTCAGTCTCCTGGGGGAATGGCTCCACAGTTGACAAGCACAGGGAAATCTATAGGGCTTGTTAAAGAGGGGCCCAAGGCCAGAGAGTTGGAGGTCACCCAGGCTTGTGCACCAGGAAGATTTGAGTCTGCTTCTGGGAGTAGACCAAGCTCCAAAGGATTCAGTCAGAGTCCAACTATCACCTCTCCACAGGTGAAGACTGTCGTTACTCCTAAGAATGGCTCTTGATCTTGTGCTTTTTGGAAAGGTAGATGCCTTTAATGGGGGTTTAGCAGAATTCAATGTTTTCAGGCACTTAGACGTTTATTGGACATTCCAACCAGTGAAAACAAGTGACTAAATCATATTATGCTGAACAAAGGACAATAACTCCAAGGTTATTTTAAAGGCTGTTATTTATTGTACATGCAGAGCTGTGTCAGACAATTATGATAGATGTATTATAGAAGAATGTGTGTTGGGTGTTTGTGTTTGTGAGAAGGTGAATGGATGCATGTCTCGTGGTGCTTATGCAACAAGGTAAAACAACACAAAAAAACAAGCGCAAAGTGCATTAACAGATCAAACAATGCTGAATACTGTGAACACCAAAACCATGTTCCTACGTTTTTCTAAGGTGACCAGCCACATGATTTCCTTAAAATACAAAAACTGAAAAGGTAATATCATATCAAGTTTTTGGCGTAGACAACGTCATCAAGGACACATTGCTTTGAAAGCTGTTTCATAGCTTGTACCTGATTCAGGAGTTTTGTATATCCATTAGCAGCTAGCGCATACTACTTAAGCATACTACAAGGATGCTCGCTAAACTGTAGATTCATTCCCCTCATAAAATTCACACTTAACCAATTCTTTCATTATACTGAATTACAAATGCTGAATGTTAAAATTGTTGACATTTTAATGATATGTTATTTTTATTTTAAACCAAGGTCTGCATAAGCATTCAGTCTTCAATTTAATATTTGCTGAACCATCTTTTTCGGCAATGATAGCTTGATGCCTTCTGAGGTAAATATCAATGTCCCTTTATGGCAAGTCGGTGCATTCAGCAGCCATGCAAGTATAGCTTTCATCTACTTTAATATCGTAAATTTAGCTTCTTTAGCTAAATTTTGCTATTTTTGTCAAATCAAACAAAAATGTATTCCATCTGGCCCAGATAAAAAGACAAGTTTGCAATGTGACAGTAGTTAAAATAGTTGATCTGAAGTTCATGCTAATGGCCATTATAGCGCATCCTGCAGCAACAAAGAATGCAATGCATATTTTGCAGCATTATGGATTGTTGTCACACAATGTATAAAATAATGTGTGCAGGATGTTCTTCCATATAGATATTTTTTATAGTATATCATAATTTGGCGGCGGGTAAATTAGGCTGCTGTCACTTTAAGATGGATGCACAGATCCATTATACTGTTACACATGCGTTTTCTTTCTCAACTCTTTACATTCACTTAAATATAACTGACTGTTTAAGTGAATACTGCGTTACACGCCACTGCTGAAATCCACCAGAATTTGTCTGGTTGGCATGTGGTAATGTCAAGCCCTGCTTGTAATGCATTGTCAAGCAGGCACCTCTACATTTGCATACTTGCCTAGAGTATGTTTCAAGCCTCACAGTTTTTCTGTAAATATCAATGTTTAAAGACTTATTTAATTCATTCTCACATGTAGGTCAGTGTTATGCACAGCTCTTGACTCAAACTAGAGCATTTTGACTCTATTTTGTGCTACTGAATAGTCCTTGAAAGTGATTGTTGACCTCACGCTCAAGTGTCAGATGCGCTACCTGAATAATAATTCTTAAGCTGTGGGGTTCCTCATCTGTTTAAACCAAGAGGACATGGTTTGGCAGGTTAGCATGGAGCAGTTAGCCTACTAGTAGATGTCATAACTACACCATCTGGCTGCAAAGAGAGCATCTTTCTCCATTGACAGCAATTCAAAAGTAGCCATATATTGAAATGAATGCTAATACGTTTTGTAAATCAGTAAAATTAGAGAATTTGGTTAAGGGTCTGAACGTGTAAGGCACTGGATATGTTTATAGTGCAATGACTATTCAGAACAAAACCATAAACTAGGAACCTTAAGTTTTGAAGTGATTACGCATATCACAATTTTAGATGACATCCTTCATGAGTCATAACAGGTCCTGGTTTGAGAGACTGTTGGATCAGCACATTTATGATGGTTGTAGGAATCTGCAGAGCGAAAGAGGATTGTATGGTAATATTCTATAGTTAGTCAAGCATCAATACATGTCACTGTTGTCATGGCAACCCGGTGTACTCTGCCATTTGTGATCTGAATGTTGTTCACTACATGCAAAGAAAATATCAGTAAACATTTGTTTCAAATTTTTCAGCATATGCAAAACATAAATGTTTGTAGGGATGCGACTGATGTTTTTTGCATCGTTTGTTCTTTTTCCATTTCTAAAGGCTCTGAAACATCATCACTTGAATGCTAGGAAACAGTTGTGGAGATGAACAATGGTTTTACTATAGTAACCATACTTTACTACAGTAACCATAGTACTAATACTACTAATACTATACTATGGTTTTAGTAGTAAAACATGGTAAAGTATTGGTATAAAATAATAACTAAATGGTATAAATTGCGTATTATCAATTTGTATTATCAAGTAAAGCTAATTATATACACATTTAGAAGAAGACTGAAAACATTTTTGTGTATTCAAAAGAATCAACTGCATTTTCTGTCATGTCTTAGGTTTTGACACTTTAGTTAAATTGTAGAACATAAGGACATTGTTATTTTTGGTTTATCATTTAATTCATGTATTTATTAATGTAACACAAATGTATCACATGATGAGGACCATTTGAGGTGTGGCAGAAATAGACCTTATTCGGAGCAGCGCCATGACGGGTATGAAAGCGAGGCTGTGAGGGATAAACTTACTGTGTTTTCAGTTATGTCTGCTGTAAAAAGCTCCTAAATCACTTTTAATTTTCCACAGCTCATGTCCAGGTTTTAGTCTACTGAAATTTCTTGGTAAGAATGTTTTGCAGTGTTTCGCAACCAGAACAATTATATAGACTAATTACATTGAACAGAAATATAGCTGCAAGCAGAAATTAAGGGGACTAGTTCGCGAAAGTAGGTTTTTGAAATATTCTCCAATATTCAACGAACGATTCGATTGACATGCGGCGGTCATACAGGCAAAGTTGCTCAGAATGAAGAGTTCTACCATAAGGTAAAGTTTCGTTCCGATCGGCCTCCGTTAACCATGTCTGAGCTGCTCAAACTTCATTGGCCGATGGCGGCTGTGTTTTTCAAGATATGCAAATGTCCTCATAAACAATCTCGGCACCTTGGACAAAGACCGCATGCCAGTTTTCAAGTCAGTTAGGGGTGTGTTTCCCAAAAGCATCGTTGGCCAAATTATGATCGCAGTTTCCATTGAACTCTATCGGTAGCGACGGAACTTGCGACCATAGTTGGCTTTGGGAAATGCACCCCAGGCTGATTGTTGCGTAGCTACACGTTTTTTTAAAAACAGCGCCACCAAGTGGCCAGTCGCTGTGTCCTTTTTCACGTGACCACAGCACATACACAGGTGTACCGAATTTGGTGAAATTATCTAATTCTGTTCAAGAGGGTTAGCCGTTTCAGTAAAAGTGGCCACACCCACTTCAAACGTTTTGGCATCCCATAATGGACGTGGATCGAAATTTTGACTTTTTTCGATAATTTTTGATTTTCAGACTGCAGAGAATCTTTCTGCACTGGTTTGGCTCCGATCGGGTGAAAAACCTAGGACTACTTCGCAAAGTAGGTTTTTCGAAAAATCCAAATAGACCTACCAGAAATTTTCACCAGGGTTGGGACCAAATCCGGTCTTGGGCCAAGGATTCCAACTATATAAGACAGCGACTAATGGTTTAAGTACTTTTTATCGCTGTAGCGCCACCATCTGGCCGATTGGGTCGAGTTTTGGTGACGTTGTAGACGGGGTGGGTACTATCATCCCTAAAATTTTCAAGTCTCTACCACTTATGGTTTGCTCTGCCTGATCAATTTTAGGGAAGAATGCTGATCCTTGGAAATTATAACAATTACATAGTGTTTCAGCACTACTAGCTCGAACCCCTAATAATAACAGTACAACCCTCTGAATAGATGCATGTCTATCCCTCACAGCCTCGCTTTCATTCCCGCTAAAAATCAAAGATGGCGCTGCTGTGAATGAGGTCTATAGATTGGGTTATTCTGCCACCTGATGGCTAACAGGGACACTGTCACTATTTTACACCTTATATTTAAATGGTGGTATTAGGAGTAGGAGTAGGAGCAATCAGTGACAAGACCAAGAGTGCTTTATTTATTTGTATTTCATACTGTAGCATGAAAATGCCTTTGGATAGACATTCAGATATCTATTAATCCATCCGTAAATGTATTCTGACGCTGTTTATCGCTCAAGCAGCTCTTTCATTTCAGATATCTTTTGCTGTTTCATATCTGGTTTTGGTGTTAGTGAAGATTTCTTTATATCTATTAAAAGCATAATAGGTTTATTTATTGTATTATACAGAAACTCAACACAGAGAGTTATATGGATATATCAGTGAAATGGAGAAGTGATGATGACATATGCATAAAATAATGTAAAGATTTTGGGTGAATGTGTTAATATATCTAATGTTATGTTTGTAACAATCCAAAAAACAATCCAAAAAAAAAAAAAAACACAAGTTGCCGTTCTTGTCATATTCATCCCTTTCCCATGCATGACTTTTCAGTTGTGGTTAAAGATGTCTAACACTTCACTGGCCTGAACGTTTCCACTTTATACCATGTGACTGTTATAGTTGAATACGAGAGGAACCAACTAATGTTTTATAATGTTCACCGTTAAACCCTGTCTTATTGGCTTTTGAATGATTTGATTTCCACTGCAGAATAGATTCACAAAGTGAACTGAAAAACAAGAATCCACACATATTTAAAGTATGTCGTCCACTCGTATGTCAAAATGTGTTCATAAGTGCTTGTGTTTGTTTGAGAAATTTCAGTTTTTTAATGTAATTTCCTACAAGATGTGATCTTTTGAGAATGCACTTTATTTCATGTCGGATATAGTTATTTTATACGTTGCTTTAATGAACTGTCCACAATTCTGTACAATACTGTACATAGAGGAAAATAAAGACATAAACATATTCTGTTCTAATGTGAATGTCCTGTAGGAGAAATGAAGAGAATCGTGTATGTGTGGCATTTTGGACAGGTTGCGTTGAAACGAATCTGTAATTTATTCTATTTATTTGGTTCTGTACATCACTTTCACTTAATGCAGATGTCCATTAACTGAGGTGCAGTGTGTGTAGTCAATTAATAAAGATGTATTGTATAAAATTACATGCTTCTTTTATTTGCTTCAGAGAATAATACTAAACTCACATAGGAAAGTTCATCAAGGCATTGCTAGATTTTTTTGCTCAAGTCAACATTGACCTTTGGTCACTGAGCCTTTGTCCTCCTTTATCACAGTATGAGTTACGAATTATTAGTTAACAGTACTAAAACTGACCTTTTACAAATACAAAAACTGGCTGTTATCATACTGAGTGATGCAGAACACAATGGTGATGCTATTAGTGCTCTGCAAGCAGAATTTACTCTAATGTAAACAAAGCATAACTCTATGACCCTTTACTTTTTTTTTTTACTATAAACTTTGTCAGAGGGAAGCTTACGTAATCCTTCACAGTACAACAAAATTACATCAGCGCAAAACATAATTTAACGTATGTTTTTATTGAACATTCAAGAGGATGAATCCGGAATTTCTTTTTCTTTCTTTACATGAATGTAAAATGTGTCTAACGAAATAAAAAGGTTAACAATTCACCATATGTATGTATCATAAGTTAACAAACCAAGGTTTGATTTTTTTCTTACATATTTTCAAAATTACTTTAAGACTGTAGAGTAGGCTAGTGTATACAGACATGAAATCAATGAGAACTGATCTAATTAATTTATAACATTTTTACCAACTGCATAATTTCTTTCCTTTTGATACTCCAAACTGTTTTAATTTATTCACTGTATTAATTTATTCATATGGTATGTACATATTTTATTTAAACAAATAAATAAATAATTCAGAATTAATTGACTACAGTGTCTCGTACGTGCATATCGTCCAATCATCAAACGGCAACTGTCAAACCTGGCCAATCACGTCGCCTGGTGGGCGGAGCGAGGGTGTGTATCCGCAATGACAACAGGAAGTGGTTGCATACTGGTTTAATCGCTCGTTGATTTATCCACTATTCATCTCTCAGCTGACAGTTCGACCGACGCGTATGATTGTATAGAAGCAGGAACTCATGACTGCGGCTTTAATCGATACTCGCCGAGATTACGGCTCCTGAGAAGGCCTGGGCTCGGTCTCACAGCGCCTGTCCTTGCCAGACATCCAGGCGAGCGTTCGTGCAGCTGGACGCCGTTGACTATTTATAGGAAAAGTCGGAAAAATACCCGGAACATCAAACATGCCGGGTCTAACGTGAAGGTAACCCGGCCAAGCTTTCAAATGTTTAGTCTGGCTGTTTAAAATGACTTCTGGAGTGCATACATTTCAAGATACGTGATATCTGTCTTCATACTTAATATTTTTTAGATTATTTCACACAAACACCGGAATCAGGCTGCCTTATTTGTGCATTTTAATGGTGTTAAAATCTGAATCGTGACTGGCATTGGCGATTACTTGGTTTAAAAAACAACAACAACGAATTAATTATTTCCAACGAAATTATTGTACATTCAGCCAAACTGGATTTTCCTCTTGGCTGTGTTCAAAATTAAATACTAGCGTATTTCATACTGCATTATGTGCACTATATACTGTATAATGCCTACTCGTTTCTACAACGCTATGTATTGTTAGGCAGCATGTGACACAAAACGTTTCAAACAATAGTATGCTAAAATGCTTGTCAGGTGACTTCAATAAGCTGCATTATAGTTGTCCTTTTTTTGGCAGCCAAAAAATGGTTGATGATGTTTATAGTTGGTCAAGCGCATTGCATTGTGGGAAACGGTGTAATCAGTTGCATACTACACATTTTGACATGTAATAAATGATGCAAGTATTCTGCGCATAAATTAAATGCACGTACACTGTTTACATACTGCAGTAATAGTATTATTTCGTTAATGTAGTATGGTAGTATGCTAAATGCATTGTGATGACCTTTTTTTGCTGAGCACTCAGTGGTCACATGTCTTACAATTCACATGTGTCCACTTTCTTCAAGCAGTCTAGCGCTCTAGAATGAAGTGGAACTTTTTTTAGAATTTGCATTATTGTGCAATGATGGTGTCTCTCATTCAGAACTGATGACGTTGCCTCATTTCCCACCGTTATACTGTAAGCTCAAACTTTCTTGAGAAAACAAGGAAAAGGGAAGTCACACTCCTTTTTGTAAAGTGTGCTTGAACTCTTGTGTCCTCAGTTCTCATGTGACAAACTCATTTCCCACACAGCTTGTTTTCTGTTTGTGTAACACACAGGTGGAATGTCTTCTAGTTTGAATAGTGTCTATTGTGACGTCACATCGCAGTCAGCAATTAAAGTTGCACGACTTCAGAAGTGACAGTAAAGACATTTATATAGTGGAACAATAGATTTCTATTTCAAAAAGATGCTGTTCCTTTGAATGTTCTATTCATTAAAGAATCCTGAGAAAAAAAATCAAGGTTTCCACAAAAATATGAAGCAGCACAACTGTTTTCGACATTGATATTAATCAGAAATGTTTCTTGAGCATCAAATCATCATATTAGAGTGATTTCTGAAGGATCATGTGACACTGAAGACTGGAGTAATGATGCTGAAAATTCAGCTTTGATCACAGGAATAAATTACATTTTAAAATATATTCACATAGAAAACAGTTCTTTTAAATTGTAATCATTTTTAACGGTATTACTGTTTTTACTGTGTTTTTAATCAAATAAATGTGGCCATGCTGAGCAAAAGAGACCTATTTCAAAAAAACAAAAAGATCGACCCTACATTTTTGAACGGTAGTGTGTACATGTACATTTTTCTATTTGCAATCAGCTCTAAAATAGGTTATAAATTGCTTTGTGTGACTGCAATCTCTAACAAAAGTCCTTATCAACATCCAGTACATGGTGCTACATGGGACTTTAGAATATCATTGTATTACCATAGTATGAATGCTTAAAAAAGCATGCAATCTCAATGATAATATTTCCTTGAAACCCCAGAACACATTTTACTCATGTACTCGGACTTAATGTGTGTTAGATGATCAAGGTCATCATTAATGCACAATTAAATATCCATTATCGGCTGATATCAATACATAAAAAAATCTGTTAACTAATGTGGTACAGATATATTTTGCATTCCTTGTATTTAACCATATTTTTTTCATATTACTTAGCATCAATATGCATAGGCATCACTGATTATGTGAGTGTGAGTGTCACGTTAATGTTTCTGTTCAGATCTCAGAATGAGACGTTTCCGCAGCTTAGTTTCAGTAAATGCTTTTTTTTGGACTGGAGAAGATTTTGAGTTCTGAAAATCACCGCGTTATGTCATAGCACACCTGCTCTGTTTCAAAAGTTCAAGCAACTATTGATTCCTCATGATATTAAAAATATACCAAGATTTTAAGGAACCACTCATATCATGTTTTCTCTTACTTTCACTGTCTTTCAGGCTGACGTTCTTCTGTAATGCTGCTGTATCCAGCCTGAACCATGAACTCAGTGTCTCCCAGTGGCGTTCAGTACATGGTGGGCGCTGGAGCTCATGATGACAGACCCTCGGCCCAGTCCCGACACCACAACGGCCACGGGCCAGTGCCTGACGCCATCAGGGAAGAGCCCGATGAAGTGGATCGCCTGAAAGCCAAGTTCATTTCGGCCTGGAACAACGTCAAATATGGTCGGTTTTCATACACATGATTGAGAACTGGTTTCTATGACTGACACAAAATAATGACACAAATGGTTGTTCCTTTTTTTCCCGGGCCATTTTTGAAGTCAGATGTTCAAAACTGGCCACATCAAATATCATTGACTGTATCTCAGTAAGTTCCTGTCTTCGTTTCCCCAGGCTGGACCGTGAAATCTAAAACTACCTTCAACAAGACCTCCCCTCTGTTCCTCCTGGGTCAGTCCTATCTGTTCAATAGTGAAGGTGAGTAAACACTTGCACACTTGTTGTCATTGTAAAGCTGCTTTGAAACAATCTGTATTGTAAAAAGCGCTATATACACTGAACAAAATTATATACGCAACACTTTTGTTTTTGCCCCCATTTTTCATGAGCTGAACTCAAAGATCTAAGACTTTTTCTATGTACACAAAAGGCCTATTTCTCTCAAATAATGTTCACAAATCTGTCTAAAGCTGTGTTAGTGAGCACTTCTCCTTTGTCGAGATAATCTATCCACCTCACAGGTGTGGCATATCAAGATGCTGATTAGACAGCATGATTATTGCACAGGTGTGCCTTAGGCTTGCCACAATAAAATTATAATTATAATTTATAATTTTGTTCAGTGTAAATAAAGGTGACTTTACTTGACTTCAGCTTGAATTAACACTTACACAACAATGATTAAAAGAATGTGATTGTGTTGTACTGAGATGCCGTCTCGTTCCCAGACGAGGTGGAGCGTTTCCGGCAGGTGTTTGTGTCGTGCGTGTGGCTCACCTACAGGAGGGAGTTTCCTCAGCTGGAGGGGTCGAGTCTGACCACAGACTGTGGCTGGGGCTGTATGCTGCGCAGTGGACAGATGCTGCTGGCACAGGGGTTACTGCTGCACCTCCTGCCCACAGGTCTCAGCTGCTCTCACGTCTGTTGATTTGCATGTGAATTAAATGCAGGAAGTAAAGGAGTAGCACTTTATTTTACAGTCCTGTTTTGCATGATCATACTGGCCTGGTTTCACAGACAGGGCTTAGATTAAGCCAGGATGGTGCCTTAGTTTAATTAGGACATTTAAGCAGCTTTTATAAACATGCCTTAGAAAAAAACATCACTGGTGTGCATCTTGACAAAACAATGGCAGTGACATATTTTAAGATATATCAGTGCAAGTTGCTTTCAGTCAAAAGAGCTCAAACATGCATTTTAGTCTGAGACTAGCTTACGCCTTGTCTGTGAAACCGGGGGATTATGTACTTATTGTAGTAATTACAATAACTGAGTAATAATTAGGTAATAGCTCTAATAGAACCTGAACTCATGTAGTTACCTTAAATGACTCAGTATTAAGTAGATTGATGGTGCACTTACTGTAAAATAAAGTGCAACCAATAAAGCAATTCATTAATGATGCAAAGAGTGTTCAAAACTTCCTGACTTTGCTTAAATGTATATAATTACTTTTATTAACCATACATAATCACAACAAATATAGTCTGTTAGATTAAGTGTATTAATATATACACTACTAATATATATATAATATATATTTATTTGAATATTTGAATTTATTTGAATATATTTTAACATTTAATTTATTCCTGTGATCAAAGCTGAATTTTCAGCATCATTACTCCAGTCTTCAGTGTCACATGATCCTTCAAAAATCATTCTAATATGATGACTTGATGCTCAAGAAATATTTCTGATTATTAGCAATGTAAAAAACAGTTGTGCTGCTTCATATTTTTTGTGGAAACCTTGATACATTTCATTTCAGGAATCTTTGATGAATAGAAGAACAGCATTTATTTGAAATAGAAATCTTATTATAAATGTCTTCACTGTCACTTTTGATCAATTTAATGCATCCTTGCAGAATAAAAGTATTAATTTCTTTAAAAAACAAAAAAAATCTAGAAAAATCTGACCCCAAACTTTTGAACGGCAATATAACTGCATACATCCCTCTCTCTATATTCCAGACTGGAGGTGGTTGGACTGTCACCCGCTGTCAGACGTTGATTTTGAGGTGCTGAAGCCCCGCTCTCCTTCCCGCCCGGCTGGCATGTCCCTGCCTTCCTTTAGTTCTTCCTGGACCAGCACCATTTCCCAGCGGGACCCCGGCTCTGGCAGTGCTGAGGGTCACAGACGGACCCCTGAGCAATGCCCTGCAGCCAGACATGACCCTCAGGTGGAGGCGTTACACAGGAAGGTGGTGTCTTGGTTTGGGGACCATCCCTCGGCTCCGTTTGGAGTCCACCAGCTGGTGGAGCTGGGAAAGGAGTCCGGGAAGAGGGCAGGGGACTGGTACGGCCCGTCCGTAGTGGCACATATGCTGAGGTGAGAGGAGAACAAATGAACATCAGTGTACACTGAACTGAACTGTGTGACTTATGACTTATTTAATGTCTTTTCTTCTACCAGAAAAGCAGTGGCTAGAACCCCAGTGTTTCACAGCCTTGCTGTATACGTGGCTCAGGACTGCACGGGTGCGTCTTGTGCATTATGTGATCATTTGACAAAAACAGTTAGTGAAACTGAAACTTTATGTTTAGCTCATACTTCTGCTTCTGTGTGTGTGTGCTGCAGTGTATAAAGGAGACGTCATGGGGTTGTGTGAATCGCCCCTGACACAAGAGCGGTCCGAGTCGGGTGGCACGGGATGGAAATCAGTCATCATTCTAGTGCCAGTGCGGCTCGGAGGAGAATCCTTAAACCCCTCCTACATTGAGTGTGTTAAGGTACATGTACTGCACATGAATTCACAAAAATATGAATTTGTTTTAAAAATAATTATATAGATAAATTATGAAAGCTTGTTTCCGTCACCGGGTAATTTCTTTTTTACTTTTCTGATTTCTGAAACACAATTCTGACATTTTTTTCTGCCAATTCTGAGTTTATATCTCTTAATTCAGACCTTTTTTTAATGTAAACTCAGTAAAAAGTCAGAATTGTGAGATAAAAAGACCCAATTACCTTTTTTATTTTGTAATTCCGTGGTGAAAAAAAAAAAAAGAATTGTGAGATGGAAACTTGCAATAACCTTTTTTTTTAACTTAATTTTATTTATTTATTTTATTCCATGGTGGAAACAAGCTTTCATAGCTTTCAAGCTTTCATTTTTATCCTAAAATAAAAATGATTTTGTCCAGTTTGCAAAGTGATTTAACACTTTGCAAACTGGGCAAAATAATTTTTATTTTATATTTAATATGATATAACTTTTTTAATTACTTAAATGAATGGCCTTATGTTGATATTTGTTTTAAATAAACAATCTCTCCTTTTCTAGAACATTCTCAAGTTAAACTGCTGTATAGGTATTATTGGAGGGAAACCCAAGCATTCTCTGTTTTTTATTGGCTTTCAAGGTATGTGTCTATTAAGAACTATGTTTTGATTGGTTCCCGTGTTGCTGTCTGCTCTCTGATTGGCTGCTCTCTGTCTTCCAGATGACCAGCTATTGTATCTAGACCCACACTACTGTCAGCCGGTGGTGGACGTCACCCAAGGCAACTTCTCTCTGGAGGTGAGACCGAAAGCAACCCTCTTAATTTGTACAGAAAAAAACAAAACATTCTAATATTTATAATTGCAAAGTCTTTCATGAAGCTGAAGTCTCTCGTTTCTCTCGTAGTCTTTTCACTGTAACTCACCCAGGAAGATGAACTTCAGTCGTATGGATCCCAGCTGTACCATCGGCTTCTACGCACAGACGAAGAAAGACTTTGAGTCGTTGTGCTCAGCGGTCAGTGAAGTGAGTGTCTTGTTTGAATCCGTAACACTGGAAGTAATTGTCGTGATCCAAGTAGGTAAAAATCCTTTGCCTCTGGTGCGTAGAGTCAAAAAACATCAATGCAACAAACAAAGGAGTTGCTAAAGGTGTACTGAAGGTGAAGGTGTGCTGAAAACGTTTGCTCGTGCTCGTCTCTCCTTTAATTCACTTACACTTTGCACTTTTTGCACTAGTATGCACTTTATAAAATAAAATATTTTTGCTAGACTTTCTCAAGTTTCTAGAATTCCCCTAAAATGTAAGATATCAGGGCAAAAATTCCCCTGTATGATTTTTTTGTCTCATATTTGTATCATGATATAGTTAAGCAATTTCACACGTGTGATGTTTTTGTCCCGAATAGCACGAGTGCAAATGTAATTTTTATTTTATAAAACAGTTCAATAAATAAGAATATTGTGTTAAATTTTAGACACAATATTGTTTGCTTATGCTAAATTTTTCCAATATTACCTATAAAGCCAGAGCAGAACTTTTGAGCAAGTCTCTGAGCAACACACAGCGGTGCTTCGTTTACGAATGAATCAGCCGTTTTAAGCGAATCAGTCGGGTGAACCAATGATTCAATGGTCCATTCATAAAGAGAGCCATTTACGAATGAATCAGCCGTTTGAACCAATCCAATGAATGAATGAATAAGTCATGACTTACTCATTTAAATATTTACCGCCACCCACTACTATCATAAAAATTATACAAATAAAAAAAAGGTATAGTTCACCCAAAAATGAAAATTCTGTCATCATTTACTCACCCTAAAAGCCTTAAAGTTTATGTGTAATAAATTCTATGTTGAATAAAAAACATTTCTAAAGCTACTTTTTGCAATGTCTATTTGATGCTTTTCTCATTAGCACAATAATGACTTTAAATTATCTTTTGGGGGTAATTTCTCAGCCAAATTTGATGTGCAATTATTTGCGATTAATTAGATTAATCGTGTAATTCGATTAAAATTTGACATCACTTGGCAGCCCTAATAATTATATATGTAAATATTTAGAATTTTATTACATGTATTTACTATAGTAATAACTATGAATTAGGCATAATTACATGCAACTAACCCTAAACCCCACACTAATCCTATTATACTAAATTCCCCATGTAGTCAATAATTGTATCACTTAAAACTCCTCTTTGATCATCAAAATTACACATTTAAACGTTCTTGAAAAAAAAATATTCATCCCTTAAAATAGCTTGAATGTAACTCCACACCCTTGCCTCATTTAGTATACGTGGTTCTATGAATATGCAAATGAGCCCCGCCTCCACTCACTCACACCAGCTCAGAGATCCACTCGTTGACGATCACACTTTGACCTGATTGGTTACAAGGTAGTTTGTGACGTCAGAAACACCAGCGATTTCAAACCGCGTTTCAAACCAACTGTCTTTGGTTCACTGCAGTTTTAAAGGAGAAAATACTCAGCAATGGTGTCGACTTATGAATTTACATTTACAGTCCTCTGAAAAATGCGCAGCACACAGTCAAATATTTTGGTTGTACTGTTCTGGAACAGTGTTGTAAATAAAGCTTAAGCACTGTTTTCTAATTTTGTCCTCTATTGGAAGGCCAAACAAAGTAGTTTGGCTTTCGCAACGAAAAACACAGCGTCTCCACGACATGGCGGTAACAATAATACGACATGGCGGCAACAATTATACAGCGAGAATAATAAGTTACGCCTTCTTTCTTGACTGATGTCGATTTGTGGGGGGCGTGTTTGAACGAAGCGGTTTAGGAAAGTGTGGCTGAGCCTTAACTTTTATAAAGAATATCTCTTTAGGTTTGACACTTTGAGATCGTATACATGCATAAACAGCTAACATAACACACTAAAGAAAAAGGAAGACAAGAAATCGCATCATATGACCCCTTTAAAGCATATTAAAAACATTACATAGACATATAAACTTGATTTTCACCACAGAGGGACTTTAAATACTATTCATTCATTCATTTCTCTTTTATTCCTTTCATGAAAATGCATTATTTGTCCAAGGAACACACAATTCATATGAATTTTTCCTTTACATTTCCATGATCAGAAAGGAGCAGATGGAAGAATAATATTCTTATATTTATCTGCCCCCTTTATAAACATAAATAGATGGCATTAGCATTGTTCCCTCCACCACCACCCAAAATTTATTAACATAAATAAAAGATGACATTAGCATCACCCAAAATGTATTAACATAAATAGTAGATAACATTAGCATTATTCCCTCCACCATCACCCACACTCCAACATATTTGATATTTATTTAAACGTTTTACAATGATCACATACAAACAAAATCAAAATTCACTTTGATATAGTTCAAGTTGTTTCTTTTTATAACTCCTTTTAAATTCCAAAATATTTTTGCAGCTTTTTAAATCTTTCCTTAAAGAATTCCATGCTTTTACTCCAGCAACAGTCAAACACATTTGTTTCAAATTTGTTCTTGCTATTTGATGTTTAAAGTCATACGGCCGTCTGTGATTTTCATTTTCAGAAGTAAAAACAAATAACTTTTGTAAGTCATTTGGAAGAGCTTTGCTTCTAGCTTTAAACATCACTAATAGAGTTTGTAATTCTATAATGTCTTTAATTTTTAATAATCCTGACCTAATAAAGAATTGATTTGTATGGTCTCTATATCCTGCTTTAAAAATAATGCGAATGGCTCTTTTCTGTAAAATAAATAAAGGCATAATGTTGCTATGATATGTATTTCCCCATATTTCTACACAATAGTTTAAATAAGGCAAAATCATTGAACAATATAACATTTTCATTGTATTATATGGTAAACTGTATTTAACCTTATTCAAGATAAATAAGCTTTTTCCCATTTTATTTTTTATATGCAATATATGACTTTTCCACGTCAATTTCTCATCTAAGGTGACTCCTAGAAATCTGATTTCAGACACCTTCTCAATGTTTACATTGTTTATAGATAAGCTGACTTCCTCCTTTCTTTTATTGCTGAATATCATAAACTTTGTCTTATTCAAATTTAAAGATAATTTATTTACATCAAACCACAATTTTAGTTTAATCATTTCATCTTCAATATTATTAGCTAAGGTTTTCAAGTCATTTCCTGAACTGTATAAATTTGTATCGTCTGCAAATAATACATAGTGTAACATGTTTGAAACCTCACAAATCTCATTTATATATAAAATAAAAAGTTTGGGTCCTAAAATTGAGCCTTGTGGTAGTCCACATTCTATATTCATACATTCTGACCTATAACCGTCAAACTCAACATATTGTTGTCGTTGTTGTAAATAGCTGGTTAACCAGTCCAGTGCAACTCCTCTAATTCCATAAGTATATAATTTAGAAATGAGAATTTGATGATCTATAGTGTCAAATGCCTTCTTTAAATCAATGAACACTCCTATTGTGTATTTATTTCTATCTATTGCGGTTGTAATATCTTCAATAATTTTCATGATAGCCAAGCTTGTAGACCTATTTGACCTAAATCCGTACTGATTTTCATTTAATAATTCATGTTTTTCAATAAAGTTGTCTAATTTATTAACAAAGAGTTTTTCAAACACTTTGGAAAATTGAGATAGGAGAGATACTGGTCTATAGTTATTAAAAATATGTTTATCTCCAGTTTTAAAAAAAGGTATTACCTTAGCTGTTTTCATACTATCTGGGAAAACTCCTTCTGTAAAAGAATAATTAATTATATAATATAATGGTTTAATAATGCAATCAATTGTGTTTTTTATTATTTTCATGTCAATACCATCACTATCCGTTGAGGTCTTGTTTTTTAGCTTATAAACCACAGATAATGTTTCATTTTCAGTCACCTCACCTAGATACATTGACTGCATAATCCTATTTTCCCTTTTCCAGACTCCCCCTAGCTGATCACTAGGTATCGGTATTTCATTTGCTAAGCTAGGTCCTACATTTACAAAGAATTGATTTAGTTCATGAACCATTTCATATTTATTTTCAATCACTCTATTGTCCTTTTCAAAATATTTAGGTAATTCCGTTCGTCCAGTCTTATTCCCAATTACATTATTCAGAATATTCCATGTAGCCTTTATGTTATTTTTATTTTCATGCAACATTCTATTATAATAGTCCTTTTTTGCTTGTCTCAATATATTAGTCAACTTATTTTTATATTTCTTATAGCGTTTTTCTGCATTCTCTGTTCTTGATTTAATAAACTCCTTATAAAGTCTGTTTTTCTTTTTAGAGGCATTTTTTAATCCGTTTGTTATCCAAGGTTTACTATTTTGCCTTTGTTTGGATCTGCATAGGATCTCAGGACAGTGCTTATTATACAGAGTAAGATAACATTTAAGAAAAGAATTATAAGCATTGTTTACATCATCTATGTACACCTCTTTCCACTCTTGTTTGAATAAATCATTCCTAAACTTATTAATATGATCAGCACTCCTTTTTCTTTTGTATATTTGTTGGTATACTGTTTTTTTAGACAATTTATAGTCAAATATTGCAAATATAGGCAGATGGTCACTTATATCATTTATTACCAACCCACTAGTAATGTGATTCTCCAAAACATTTGTAAAAATATTGTCTATTAAAGTTGCACTAGTTGTGGTTATTCTGCTAGGCTTCGTTATTAATGGATACAGCCCGTTTTTATATAATATCTCTAAAAAATCTGAGTTTTGTATATGTGAATCTACCTTTAGAAGATCAATATTATAATCTCCACAAATTACGAGATTTCGTTTGTTATTTAGACCATGAATCATTTCTTCTAATTTATCCATGAAGGTTTCCACTTTTGATCCTGGTTTTCTATATACACATGCAACAACAATATTCCTATTTTGTTCTATTTCTATTTCTACAGCTACACTTTCCATTAAATCATTAATGGCTGTTGTCATGCATTTAACTGGTCTACATTTCAATTCATTATAGATATAGAGGGCCACTCCCCCTCCAGTCCTATTGACTCTGTTGGTGACATATAAATCATAGCCCTTTAATTTCAGATCAACCTCCTTGCCTTTCTTTATCCATGTTTCAGATAAAGCAATTAACTTAAATCTTCCTTTAAATGTCTCCAAAAAATGTTTGATTTCAGAAAAATGTTTTGATAGACTTCTACAATTGAAATGAATAAAAGAAAATGCCTGTTCAATTTGTACCTCATCAAGTTGTTCCTCAGTGTAATACTGACATGAGTCCCTAATATGATTAAATAAATTAATCTCTGGATCCACATTATTTTCAAAATCATATGTATCACGTTCTATATAATCAACACTTGCAAAGGCTTCAGTCTTAAATGAGAGAGTCATGAGTTCCTTATAAGAGATCCAATAATCAAGCAGAAAAAAGGAATGATGCACTCACTATTGTCATTTGTACAGATCCAGGTCCTTCATTTTTCTTACCATAATCACCTTGGCTTGTTCCGGAGGTCCATTCGTACGAATGAAAACTTTTCCATTCCTGGTCCAAGTTGATTGAATTTTATTTTCCTTTTTCAGGGTACGACTGGTCCAAGCAATTTCTGCATTTTTCTTTGTCAAGTGCTCATTTAAATACACTCCGGTGCCTTTAAGTTTCTTAGCTTCCTTCAGGATTTCCACCTTATACTTTCTCAGTACTTAAATGTATAATCACACTGTAACAGGGACATATTAAATAAAGGGTTACACTTTATTTTAAGGTGTCATTGTTACAGTGTAATTATATATTTAAGTACTGAGTAATATTAAGCAACTACATGTACTTACTATAGGGATAGGGTAGGATTAGGATTTGGTTGAGGGTTAATTTGCATAATTTACTGTTATTACTATGGTAAGTACATGTGTAACAAGGACACTGTAAAATAAAGTGTAACCATATTTGTTGTTCTTTTCAGGCTTTGTCGTCGTCTAAAGAGAAGTATCCCATCTTTACGTTTGTGGAGGGCATGGGACAGAACTATGGACTGGAGGGGCAGAGCGCGGGCTCCATGGACGGGCCTGCAAACATTTTCTCATGCAACAGAACGAGCAGGAACAATAAGAGAGGAAGCACAGATGAGTTTGTGCTCCTGTGAGGAGCGTATGGCATGTAACACAGACTGCACTGAACCTCATGAAACTGCTGTTCCTCACGTCTGTACACTGATAAATATAAGATTGAGAATCTCTGTCTAGGTCATATTTCAAAACTAAGAAATTATGTTTTGCATTAGGAAAATGTTGCGTATTTTTAGAGTTATTTTCATGAGAGTTAAACACATTTCCCACCTATTTATCATTACCGTAATGCCAAAAAAAAAACTCATTCTCAGTAAAAAGCTACATTATTTAAATGTAGGCACTGCCTTTATGCTAAGTTTTAGTAAAAAAAAAAAAAGAAAAAAGATGATTTTAATTCACTGCATTACAGTATAAGCATGCTTTGCATTATGGTAATGAAAATCGTAAGAGGAAAAATGCTTTAATTATTAGTGTAAAAACGTAATAATTCTAAAAATACGGTTTATTTTCTTTATGCATACTATAATTTTGGGGTGACACCTACATTTCTTTGGTAAATTATCTAAACATTATAAATGATTCATGAACGGATGAGGAGCATTCTCTATCAGCTCAATTTTCAACCGATTCGGGCCTCATACACACTAAGGTTTTACTTCCTCCTGTTTGTCTCACACACTGCACACATGATCCTGCTGTTGTGTCGCTCTTTATGAAGGTAAACGGGTACTCTTTAAGTGTTTTTCTCCGAGACTGTGCTCTATAACAGGACAGCACTGGAGGGATTATGGGTAATTTTGACGTTGAGAAAACCTCCTGGTTGCTGTGTGGTGTGTCTGGTTTTCTAAGTCATGTATATTGTAAGTAGTGTTTGAACTGAGCGTGTTTTTGTTTTAAGTCGTTGTGCTGCGTTTGTCGTCAGCTTTCTCTTATTTAATTGTATATTTTATGGGGAATCACAGCCGTAGTACCTCCTCGAGCTCTGGGAGACTGTGTGGCATTTGAGTTTGATGCTGGAAGCTGTCTGAATATTTGATGTCTGACTTGTTCAGGTCAACCAAATTAGCTGTTACTGTTCGATCTTATTTAAGCTGTTAATTTTATTTTTACGACTTGTATTTTTGATCATAGTTCTGTCTGAGGATGCACCGGATGAAGCTGAACTGCTGTCACTGTTTGAACAATCATTTTTGAATAATAATAGATTTTTTTTATTTATTTTTTGGATTCTCTCTCCTGAACGTATATGCTCAAAAGGACCAGTGGACGAGAGGGTGATTTGCCTCTGTGTGGATTTATTTTTTTTTTTTTTTTTTTTTTTTTTTTTTCAGAATTGGAAGATGGAAACTATGAATTAAAAGTATGAGAGAAGTAAATTGCTTATAATTCCATAATTGCCCAACTGAGTATCTGTCCTTAAAATAACTTCAGGTATTTTTTAAGCAACATTGTTTGAACTGAGTTGTCTATTTTTATCAATTAATGTGCATTTTTATGCATCCATTGAACAGGAGAGCTACTGGCCTGCTTGCTTTTGAGGTTTCGGTGTAATTTTAACTAAAGTCCGTCAAAAATAGAACAAAGACAAATTATGAAAAGAGTGATGAAATAGATTTTTTTTTTTCTGACTTGTCATCTGCAAGCTCTTAAGGAGTCCTTCCCCTGTTGTCTGTTCTGAAAGATCATGGAGAGAAGGGGAAAAAAACAAACAATAAAATGCAACAGACCATATAATCATATTTAGTTACAGTGTAAACCTGAAAAAGTTAGCAAAACTCAAAAAATTTGAGGTAATCAGTTACATCAGTTAAGTTAAAAGATTCAAGTTTAAGTGAGCAGAACTTGCAGATTTCTGTTGTGTTCTCATACATTTTAATTGCTCTTAACATGAAATATTTGAGTAAGCTAATTTATACGTTTAACTTAAAATGATCATGTAATCTCAATTGAAGTACTTTTAGTAGTGGAAGTTGGCTAGTTTTAACTAGCTAATTCAATAAATGCTGATTTGTTCATTTGTAGCACAATGCTTTGATAGTATCGGCATAGCAATTGCTGAATGAGTGTGGCTGTACAGAACATTAACATTACTCATGCTTCACTCGTCAACATGATGGAAACACTCCAAAAAAAAAACAACATAACGCAAATTTCTTCTAAATTAGCATAGAAAAACATTAAGCACTACTAAATTTCCCCCTTAAAATTAATCTTGGACAAAAAAAATAATTAAATAACACTTAATGTTAGCATTTACTCTCCCTTTTGAGTGTCATGGTTTCAAAGCATTCTGGTAAAAGAAAAATCCCAGTGCAGTTTCAGTTCAATTTAAGTTTGTCTAAATAAAAAGAAACAAGTTCATAAAAAACTTAAAACAATTAAACAATTCATATTTTTTTAAATGTGTCAGTTTTGTGAATTTAAAAGAAAAAGAAAGTATTTTAAAAGTTCTAAATACTCGAAAGTTAATTTGATTGAACTAATTTGTTCAAATTTAAGTTGTCTACTCAAACCAATAATTTTGAGCAATAGGGTTTACAGAGAAAAATGTTTATTATTAATCATTTTGCACCTATACAGTTCATGTGAATATTAATTCACCCCCCCCCCCCCAAAAAAAATTGAATAATAATAATTTTAAAGTCCCCCTGTAGTCAATAATTGTATCCATTAAAACTCATCTTTGATCACCAAAATTACATATTTAAACTTTTTTCCTTTTCATTTAGTATACATGGTTCTATGATTATGCAAATTAGCCCCGCCTCCACTCACTCACACCAGGCTGACCTGATTGGTTACAGGGTAGTTTGTGACGTTAGAAACACCAGCGATTTCAAACTGCGTTTTTGAGACTTTCTTTGATTCACTGCAGTTTAAGAACAGAAATACTCAGCAATGGTGTTGGTTTATGAATTTATGGTTTATGGTTTTTCTAAAAGCATATTAAAATACCACAAAGAAATATAAACAACATTAAAAGCTTGATTTTCACCACAGGGGGACTGAATTGCATTTGACTGATTTTAGTTGCTGAATTGCAAAAAAATCTGGGTTTTGAAATAAAATTAATCTGTGAAAGAGGTTGACCGAAGATATGTGAATATGTGAGTAAATTTAATTTAAAAAAGTGTTAAAAGCTTTTATTCTGTAGCCATACAACGGCTTTTGTTTTGAAGCGTCGTGGCGGACTTATATTTTGAAGGGGTGTGACGGGCGGGGCGCTGAGTGACTTCCGGCTGGCCGAAGACAGCGGCAGCAGCGCTGAGATCAGGGCGGATTCACAGAGTCTGTAGAAACATGGACAGTCAAGGCAGAAAAGTGGTGGTGTGTGACAACGGGACCGGGGTGAGTGTGAGAGCGGACCTCATACGGCTCTGTCCGGTCTGAAGGATGTTATATTTTGCGCTCGTGTGTGTTTAAATGACGGCTTGCAGGAGAAAGATGCAGCGGAACAGGAAGTGAACTGATACTAGCACCTTATTTTACACTGTGATTATCTGTGATTTACACACGACCTTAAATGTGGAAATGACACTGATCAGATGTTCAACAATCATAGATCACGATAGATTATAAATGGTTTTGCATGTGGATGTTTCGAAGGAGCTGTGTGTATTTATTGGTATGATTGACGTTTACAGGTATTTTGATTGATATTTTAATGAGGTCGCAGTGTGAGCATGCATTATTGAATAAATGACATGTCTATGCACATTTATATCAATGATGCTTGAGTGTCTGTGTCTGTAAAAGCAAAGATATAGATGATCTCTAACTCACTTCCGAGTTTGTAATCTCACATCTGGCCGAGAGAGGAAGTGCCATTCGAGACAAACCATAGAAACACATTCCATCATCATTCTCTCTCTGTCCGATAACAAATGATAATGCTATGATAGTCAAATGATACACAGAGTTACTTCAAATTATATTATGGTGCATATCCTGACCTGTATTACCTTAGTATTATATGTCGAGAAAAACACCATATTTAAATGTCCACAACAACATATTTTTATGGTAATGGTCTAAAAGGCATGATATTACCATAATACATGTTTATATTTAGTGGTAAATGTTCACAAAACACGCCATTACTGTAGAGCATGTCCAAAAGACATGGTATTACCATAGTACATACAAAATATAAACATTACCCTGGGACAAAAGGAGGAAAAAACTCAATAATGTAAGTCTTTCTCAGCTGAACTTTAGGTTAGATGAGTCGCATTTTCAATGCATTTACTATGGCATATCTCTTTTTAACAGTGAAACACCTAATTTTGTTGTTTGTCATGAAATGCGCACTAATGTTTCTGATAAATGTCTAGAAGCATCTTGATCTTTTGCTTTGTTACTGATTTTTTAATGACTAGCAGTCTTTCTTTCGGTCTGTATTATTATTATATTTATTAAGATTTTGAATAGGAAGAAAATTAAACATTTTCAATTTTAATTTTAGTAATTTTGTTATGGTCTTTTTTATATATTTTTTATTTAGCTTTAATTTAGCACTTAGTTTTAATAGTTTCCCCCCTTTTTTCCTCAGATTGGTGACATTTGTAATGCTGTAACTCCCTGTCTGTCTGTCTTTCAGTTTGTGAAGTGCGGATATGCCGGCTCTAATTTCCCGGAGCACATTTTTCCAGCTCTGGTGGGGAGACCGATCATCCGCTCCACTGCCAAAGTGGGAAACATCGAGATCAAGGTAAAGTTTCCCCAATAATCGTCACCCTAAATCTCTCCCTACTCTGACACCATGATAGGGTATGACTCGGGTATGATGACGAACAGCCTTCTATCTGTGCCGTTTTCTACATGCTGAATCGGCCCAAAAAACCCGACAGTGTCCGACTAGAACCAACGGTGCGGAACACACCGGAAAAACGTCAGACGATGCTCAAAAACGGTCCGACGGCCTGGTGTGTCCCGGGTTTGGTTCGCTTGGTTCATTTAGTCCGGACCCCAAAAAAATGTTTTGTCCGCTTAGCGTTCACATTGGCATTTTAACACCGAACCTAAAGGCATAGGGATACGTCCACGACCTGATTGGTTCGGCTTTTATTACATATTTTTTGCGACTGAACTTACCGAACATCCAGAACAATCCTGTGTTCTGAGCTAAATGCGCTCGCTGGATGTGCGTAGCTACATGACCAGCTGAGAACTCGTGAAGAGCTTATAAATGTGTAAAGGAGTCAAAACAGCGTCAGGAATCACACACATACACACACACACACACACACACATCTGCTGTGACACCTGTTCTGAACTGAGATGCGCAACATCACATTGCTTGAGCATTCTGTCCTTTTTAGGGTCACATTTTGTGACATCACGTCCTGTTTTTGGTTCGTTTAATTGTCTTTAGTCCGTGTCGTGTTCATATTTCAGTCGAACATCACCAGAGTTGGATTGGAAGCGGACAGAGACTCATCTTTTCAGCGTCTCGCTCTACTTGTAAACGTGCAACAGAGTTCAGACGGCAGCGTTCACACTTATTTAAATGAACCGCACTAACAGAGCAATCACACCAGAGTTCGCTTTAATCCAACCAAACACACCAAGTGTGAACACACACTAAGTGACAATAAACTAACTTAAGCAGGGGTGTCCAATCCGTCTCCTGAAGGGCCGCTCTCCTGCAGAGTTCAGCTCCCACCCCAAATAAACTCCTGAACCAGCTTGTCAAGCTCTTACTAGGCATACTAGAAACTTCCAGGCGTGTGTGTTGAGGTAAGATAGAGCTGTGTTTAGCTATGTTTCCGTCCACCTATTTTTACAGTACTGTGCAAAAGTCTTAGGCATGTTAATATAATATGGTTTTAAGTCAGTTATTTATATCTTTTGCTGTAGTGTGTCAGTAGGAAATATCAGTTTACATTTCCAAACACTCTTTTTGCCATTAATTGTAATAATCCAGTGAGATTTGTGTATGCACAAGGAATCTGACAATATTAATAATAACATGCCTAAGACTTTTGCACAGTACTGTATGCATATCGCATAAAAAAATGCTGGAAATGCCGAGATGTGCATAAAAAATGTATGCTCAATTATTTTTTTTCGATAAGAAAACATGCGCATAAACTACAATAGAAACACATTTACCAAAGAAATTCCTCGATGCGCATCAAAAAAGACTTGACCGCACGATGGGATGGCATAACTGTAAAGTAATTTATTATATACAAAAATGATTATTTACAGTGGTGCTTCTCCTACTGCATCCACTTCCATTTTTCCTAGTGATATGTAGCGCCAGTTTATCATGAATTTAGATTTTGTTCTCTTCAGATCACTGGATGGAAACGCTGTTTTATTTGCAAATGTTTTGTGTGATTTTCCAATTTTGCGTATAATTTAAATTGGCAAGTTTGGATGGAAACATGGCTATTGTGAATATGTATCGTAAGACCTTTTGGAACAGCCTACATGGTGCACATTTATGATGCTTTTAGATGCTGCCTAACTAGACTTTAGTTTGGAAATTGTCATTCTACAGATTTCAAAGAAACACCATGGTGTTATTTAGTAAGAAACCACTACTTGTGTAACTTCCTGCTTGAGCTGAAGTTCCTGCTGAGTGTTTTTCAGTTGGGCTGGAGCCCACATGCGCTGTGAGAGGGGCTTTATGGGATTATCTGAGTGAAAATAATAACAATACTCTTTCAGAGCAAATCCAGAAATATTGAGATGTATTTATTGTCGTCAAAAGAGAGAGTTTCAGGCATATCACCAACGCTTAGTCCTGGTCCTGGACACTTTTTTAGCTACAAACACATTATGATTTATGAGATAAGTGACAAGTGATAGTGTTATTTTTAACAAATATTAGTTTTTTATACCACACTACATTATAAGTTGATATAAGTTTTTTTTACACTATTTCTATTTAGCTCAATCATGTAGAGGAACAGTTTTCTTTATGTTTTTTTCTAAAAGTAGTCTTCAAATAAATAAGGGATTTTTTTATGTTTTTTTTTTTTTTGCTCTATTATCAAAAATCCAGTTCCTAAATTCCTTAATTCTCTTCTTTTAATATGAAACATGTATCTTCCTGGGCAAATAAGACAGCATGTCATGTAGTTAAGTTGACATTTTATTCATGTAACATTTTTGTATGTTCAGTTTTTTTTTTTTTTTTCACTCTGTTTTGTTCCTGTTTGCTTGAGTTCCTAGTTAGTTTCCCTGGCTGTTCATTAGTTTCCACACACCAGTTTCTGTTCCCTGTGTATTTAAGCCTGGAGTTCTTTCTGTTTATTATCTATCAATGTTAACGTGTTTGGGTTTGTTTCCCACGACCCTACAGTCTCCTGAGTATTGTTTAGATTTAAACACAATGTTATTAACACACACACACACACACACACACACACATATATATATATATATATATATATATATATAAACAAAAAAACACCTATAAATTATGCTAAAATTACAATTACAGCCCTGCATATACAGGTTTTTTTTATTATTATTATGAATTTTGCATATAAGGCATGTTGTGGCTCTTATTTGAAGAGTGAGTGCGATAAGAGCGCTGATCCTGCATCAGTTTACATCAGTTCCTCTCCTGTTCTCTCTCTCTGTCCTGTGTTCCTGTAGGATTGTAGACGGATGGTAAGTGTGTGTATGGCTGAGAGTTTGACTCTCTCTCGGCGGTTTGATCAAAACTAACGAACAGTTCTTCTCTCACTAACCCTGATGAAATGATCTTGCTTGTATGTGAGCGATGTTTGACATTACCCAGAATGCACTGCTCTGTGCTGAATGACACGAGTGTGCTGTGTCTTAAGAGGATATACAGGGTTCAAATATCATGTTCAAGGCAAATATTAATTTACGACAACAACACCGAGGGCAACCCTGGTTCATTCAACAACTTCCTCTCTAGTTGCAGACGTTTACTCACTTTTAATGACTGGATTGCAGTGCTTTTAATGTTTTTGCTGTCAGAAGAGTTTCATTAGTCAACTCGTGAGTGAAAATGCATTGATGGAATGAAATTGCTAGTTTATTTTCCCATCTAACTCTTAATTCATCTTTCAACACGGAAGGCTTCCGTTCAGCTCGAAGTGAAAGATAACGTGGCACTGAGCCTGCTGACCTTTGACCTCTCCTCTGTGACCTGTAGGACCTAATGGTGGGCGACGAGGCGAGCGAGCTGCGCTCCATGCTGGAGGTGAACTACCCCATGGAGAACGGGATCGTGAGGAACTGGGACGATATGAAGCACCTGTGGGACTACACCTTCGGCCCCGAGAAGCTCAACATCGACTCGCGGAACTGCAAGATCCTGCTCACGGAGCCGCCCATGAACCCCACCAAGAACCGAGAGAAGATCATCGAGGTTTGTTGCGTTGTACTGTACCTCTGATGGACCTCACCGAGGTTTGTGTTGATGTGATTTATTTGTGACCCTCTTTTCCCTCCCTGTAGGTGATGTTTGAGACCTATCAGTTCTCAGGGGTTTATATCGCCATCCAGGCCGTGCTCACGCTTTACGCTCAAGGTACTGAACCTGCCAATGGGCTTTAACCAGAGGCAAGAACTGGTGATGATTACCAAACGTTTGATTCTTTACAACAACGTGCACTGATGAAATGTGCATTATAGAGACAGAAAAAGACAGTAAGTTAGTTAATGGAGCCATTTTTGATTTCATGTTGGTTGTAATGGTTAGAATTAAATATATATATAAAAAAAAAATTATCAAATAAAAAGTAGTAAATATTAAATATAATCTAGAATTATATAATAATAGAAATAATAAATATATAATAATAAATATTAAATATAACACGAGTAATACATATAATAGATACTAAATATGATTTATAAATATATAATTATAAAATAAAGTTATAAATATAATAAATATTAAATACAACATGTAAATATAAATAAATAATAATTGTAAATGTTAAATATATTGTATAAATAAACAGTAAACCGTAATAAACATAATAAATGCATGAATATATAATAAATAGTAAATATATAAGGTATATAATACTAAATAATAATAAAAAATAAAAAGTTATATATAGTAATATATAGTAAATATATTAAATTCAATATATAAATGTAAATAATAAATCTATAATATATTTAAAAAATAAAATTAAAAGTAAATAAAGTAAATGCAATACAAATAAATATGAAATATATGATATAGTATATAAAAATGATAGTTCAATACTATTAAACATAATATATTAAATAAATATAAAGTAATAAATATAATAGATATTAAATACAATATATAAATATTAAATGTATAATATAATATCTAAAAATAATAAAAATAAATAATATAAAATAACAAAAATATAAAGTATAATGAAAAATGAAACTTCAGCACCTCAGGCTGATATTTGTGAATGAATGTCCTCTGCAGGTCTGCTGACGGGTGTAGTGGTGGACTCTGGTGACGGTGTCACTCACATCTGTCCAGTGTACGAAGGCTTTTCTCTTCCTCATCTCACTCGCCGTCTGGACATCGCTGGAAGAGACATCACGCGCTACCTCATCAAGGTACCTCTCCCTCTCCCTCTCTCTCCCCCTCTCTCTCTCTTCCCCCCCCCCCCCCCCCTCTCTCTCCAAATATGTTTAGTGTGAATATTACCATGTCAATAAGAAGCTTCTGTTCTATCAGAGAAAGTTAACGCGTCCGCTCAACATGTCAGTCTAGTGTGTATTGTAATCACCGTGTTTGTGTTCTTAACATATATAAAATATAAATACATTTTTCACACATTTTGTTTTTAATAGTTCTGTTTTCAGTTAACTATAGCAACACTGTAGTCAACTATAAATAGGTGGATTCCACAGAGAAATGTCCAGACTGAATGTAACGCTCTCGGTGTGTCTCCAGCTGCTGCTGTTGAGGGGTTACGCCTTCAACCACTCTGCGGACTTCGAGACGGTGAGGATGATGAAGGAGAAGCTGTGTTACGTGGGCTATAACATCGAGCAGGAGCAGAAGCTTGCGCTGGAGACCACCGTGCTGGTGGAGTCTTACACGGTACATATGAATGCATACGCTCTCTTCCATAATCTAGTGAGCATTTGAAGATATAATAAACCATCTCACTGGTAAACTGGAACAATAATGCCGGCTTCTGAGATGCCTTGTTTTGGCAGTAGTTCCCACTAGAGGGCAGCAGCAGCAGCAGCGGCGTGTCGAGTGAACTCTCGTCACCAGTGTCTTCTCTCTGTGTTTGCAGCTGCCGGACGGGAGGCTGATTAAAGTGGGCGGCGAGCGTTTCGAGGCTCCTGAAGCTCTGTTCCAGCCTCACCTCATTAACGTGGAGGGAGTGGGTGTAGCCGAACTGCTCTTCAACACCATCCAGGCAGCCGACATCGACACCAGGTCCCTTCAGATACACAGATTTCACACTCACTATTACTTATAGTATAGCATATGATATATCGTAATATATATTACATGTTATATCTTTACCTGTGTCTGTTATCTGATAACTCACATCATGTAATATATAAAAAAAAAAATATAAGAAAACAACTTAAAAAAATTAAATAGGCTAACTTTTAAAGTAGTACAGACAAAATATATAATTAGTCTATAATTGTATAGTTATAATAATATTTAATAATGTTAATAATATTTTATAATATTGTCATTGTTAGTTTATATTAATCTTTTTTTATTATATTTGTCTTTATCTGTTACAATGTATTATATATATATATATATATATAATATGTTATGTTTGTTCAAATATTATCTTATTTTTATTTTTAAAAAATTGGAGGCTACGTTTTACCAACACATCATGTAATATCTTTTTTTTTAAAGATAATAAATTGTTAGTATAAGTTTTAAAATAATAAACAAAATATGTAATTATATAATATACTTTTTTATAATTGTAATAATTAATAATGTTAACAATAATTATAATATTGTCATTGTTAGGTCATATTGTTATTATTATTATTATTATTATTATATATTTATCTGTTACAATGTATTATATATTTATGTAGGATATAATATAGCTTTTTATGTATTACATATTATATATTTATCTTTTATATGTATATTGTCAAATATTATTTTATTTTAATACTTTTTTTTCTCTCAGGCTACGTTTTACCAACACATGTAATATCTTTACAATAAAATAGATAATAAATTGTAATTTTTAAAAATATTTTAAATAAGTTTTAAAATACTAAACAAAATGTATAATTCTATAATATAATTTTTTAATAATTCTAATAATATTGAATAATTGTATTCATATTTTTATAATTATAATATTATCGTTATTATATATATGTTCTGTGTACATGTGTATACACACTCATATTTGACTCTGTCTTTATTCCAGGGCTGAGTTTTACAAACACATTGTTTTGTCGGGCGGTTCTACGATGTATCCTGGTCTGCCGTCCCGTCTGGAGCGTGAGCTCAAGCAGCTTTACCTCGAGAGAGTGCTGAAGGGAGACGTCGACAAGCTTTCGGTACCAAAAACACCTCAACAACAACAACTTGCATCTAATACAGACTTGCTCTAGAATACAGGCATCCTGAAAACCTCATTTGTCCACAAGCTTCTGACCACTAGCAATTTGCAATTTCTTCAGAAGTATTAGAGATTAGCAATGGACTATGATGTCAGAAATTAACTTATTTAACTAACTTTGAAAAACTAAACTCCCTCTGAATTTGGGACATTTTTACTTTTTTCCCCTAACCATGAGAAAGTAAATGCAGATGCACTAAACTGATAACAATAAAGTATAATCGCGTGTCAAATATTAGCCATTTTGAAATGGATGAATCACTTCCGGAGCATTTTTGCCTCTGTATCATAAATATCTCGAGCAATTTTTTACAATTTCTAACCCTTTTGAGTTTTATTAGTAATGATTTCGCACATATACTGAATCTGTCTTCTTTTCTCTTTCTGTAGAAGTTTAAGATCCGCATCGAGGATCCTCCACGCCGTAAACACATGGTGTTTTTAGGAGGAGCGGTGCTGGCCGACATCATGAAGGACAAAGACAACTTCTGGCTGACCAGAGAGGAGTACCAGGAGAAGGGCATGCGTGTTCTGGAGAAGCTAGGCGTCACCGTTAGATAAATCACACACACACACACACACACACACATACACACGCACACAAAACATCACACTCCCAGACACAGGGTGGCATTTTGGCAGCGTAAACACCGAGGTTTCCGGCAGTTTTTTTTTACGGACATACTTGAGAACAACGATCAAATACTTGAACTTCCTTTTGCAATCCAAAAACGAGCTTAATGTTTGTACGACATTCCAAATGTAAAGGTTCGTATCGCTGCTGCACAACACGAGCAGAACGAAATGTTTATTTTGCTCACGAAATCAGCCGTTTATGCTGCCAAAATGAATCCTCTAATCTAATGCATCCACCATATCATGACCTTCTGTTTGTTTTGAGTCCTGTCTGTCTCATGAATTCACATCGCCCCTAATGAAGAGGAATATCGCTCTAAAAAGAGTAAGAAACAGGAGGATGTTGTGTATGTAAACGGACAAAACAATAAAAAGATGTATTTTTAAAAAGAAAAAAAGCTTCTTTGTTACAAAAAAAAGTTTTGTAATGAGGATTACAAAAAAATAGCTGCAGCCAATCTGCTAATAAAAAAGAATATAAGAATTGTGGCCGATGGTATCAAACACATAGACGTTCAAACGAAGGCAGATTGCTTTTGCTGAAACGCCTACTTTCTATCTTACTATCTCTGTCTTTAATCTCAGCGTTTGTGCGCTTCATTATTGGATGTGCACTTCACCTGATGATGCCCTGAAAATAGCGAGAGAAAACTTCTCCAAATAACATTTAAAAGAACATTTGAAGAGAGTTCTTTTGTCAAATATCATTGCTGAGGTCGCTTCAAATGCAGCATCAGTCTGCCTTATTTTAGTAATGAAAATCTGCATTTGGAAATCTTTAAATATAGACTCTCTTTTCATGTCATTCCACCTGCGCTTCCAGGATCAGTTACTCCTTTCAGTCTAAAGGACCTTCATAAACCATAGTATCAATATCAGACTCCATTTGAAAGGGAAGTGATAATGTTCTGCCGCATGTTTAGCACACAGTTAGAGCTGCAATCTAGAACCTCATTTCTGCATTTGGCAGGGTGAATCTCATGAAACATGTCTGTTTCAGGGTCACATTTCTCTCCAAAATCAACTAAAAAAGAAATAAGTTATAGTTCCCGTAAAGGAATTTTAGGGAGACCTTTTTTCATTGTGCCATTATTTTCATATCCCCTCGACCCCAAATTCTCTTTATTGTAATGCTAAAAAGAAAACATCATTACCATATTGCAAAAAACGAAACATTTTCATTACCGTAATGCAAAAAAAATAAAATTTACTTTCATTACCGTAATGCAATTTTTTGTAGCATAAAATGTGGTTGGTTTTTGCTGTACTGCCTTTTATGCTGATCTAAATTTAAAAATAATTGTATTACGCTATTTGTACTCATTACCGTAATGCTAAAAGGAAAATATCATTACCGTAATGCTAAAAAAAAAAAATTACCGTAATGCAAAAAACAAAACATTTTCAATACCGAAATGCCAAAAATTGTAATGCAATTTTTTGTAGCAGAAAATGTGGTTGGTTTTTGCTGTACTGCCTTTTATGCTGATCTAAATTTAAAAATAATTGTATTACGCTATTTGTACTCATTACCGTAATGCTAAAAGGAAAATATCATTACCGTAATGCTAAAAAAAAAAAATTACCGTAATGCAAAAAACAAAACATTTTCAATACCGAAATGCCAAAAATTGTAATGCAATTTTTTGTAGCAGAAAATGTGGTTGCTTTTTGTTGTACTGCCTTTTATCCTGATCTAAATGTAAAAATAATTGTATTACGC
>NC_138223.1:41003807-41038807 GCF_964197995.2 Scardinius erythrophthalmus
CCATAAGTCATTTTTCTGCTTAATGACAAGTAACATGGTACAGACTACAGAAAACAGTGTTATCCACATAATATATATCCCACAATTCCACTCCGCACTGTACACATGACTGAATTGGCCTGTGGGGAAGAGAATAGTTATTCTGTTCAGTTGAACACCGCATGCACATTCAGCACACAACAAGCCGATTCATTGGTGTATGAAATGAACCACAGACATGTTTACTATCAATATCATTATGCAACCGGACCATGAGGGAAAATCTGGTGTAAATGCTCCTTTCTAGTAGTTTTCAAAGGGTTATTTGCTGGAAGAGTCAGCACTAGGGCATGCTGGGATTGAGTTTGGAGGACAATTAGGCTATAATGCCGCATTCAAATATATTTCTCTCTTACATGCATATAAGGAGAAGGAATCAGCATGAAAGCATTTGCAAACTCGTTTTACTTCCATAATATGATGTTTTATGTTAAACAGACTATTCAACAAGGGGAACAAATGCAGTGTGGGCCTGATTTTATCTATCGACAATTGATTGGATAATGGGGAAAATAATTCATAACCTAGCTTAATGGAGAGAGATGCAGATTACCTAATAGCTGTTTTGCAATTGGTTAACTTTAATGACATAAAAAGTCAGAATTCTGAGATAAAAGGTCATAATCATGACTTTTATGTCATTATATTTTACTTTTATGACACAATAATTTTGACTTTCTATATCATCATGACTCATGAGAAGGTCTATAATTTGTACTTTTTATTTAATAATTATGACTTTACATTTTTTGACTGATTTTTTAAATAACCTAAAAAGTAACTTATAGGCCTACAGAACATTCCCTAATGGTTATTTGTAGGTTATTATTTTGCAACCATAAAATAATGTTCCCAGAACGTTGCCGGGTGGTTATTCTTAAATTATACTGAACATTCCCTAATGGTTATTGTTAGGTTATTATTTAATAACCATGTAAAATAACCTTCCAATTAAAACGTTGCAGATGTTTTTGTGTAATGACCTATTCAGAGATCTGAAATTATAGTTTAATATGCTAGGGTAACAATAGAAAAACAATAGAATAATGTTAGGGGATAGTCAGAAAAATGTTAGGGGAATATTAGAATAATGTTGATAACGTTAGGGGAACGTTAGAATAACATAAGAATAACGGTATGGGTTTGAATAATGTTAGAATAATGTCAGGGGAACGTAAAAAAACGTTAGGGAAATGTTAGAATAACGTTAGGGGAGCTTTTGAATAATGTAAGAATAATGTTAGGGGAACGTAAAAAAACGTTAGGGGAATGTTAGAATAACATTAGGGGAACGTTTGAATAATGTAAGAATAACGTTAGAGGAACGGAAAAAAAAAACGTTAGGGGAATGTTAGAATAACTTTAGGGGAACATTTGAATAATATAAGAATAACGTTGGGGAGCTTTTGAATAATGTAAGAATAATGTTAGGGGAACATAAAAAAACGTTAGGGGAATGTTAGAATAAGGTTAGGGGAACGTTTGAATAATGTATGAATAACGTTAGGGGAATGTTAGAATAACGTTAGGGGAGCTTTTGAATAAAGTTAGGGGAACATAAAAAAACGTTAGAATAACGTTAGGGGAGCTTTTGAATAATGTAAGAATAATGTTAGGGGAACGTTAAAAAAACGTTAGGGGAATGTTAGAATAACGTTAGGGGAGCTTCTGAATAACGTTAGGGGAATGTTTGAATCATGTAAGAATAATGTTAGAGGAACGTAAAAAAACGTTAGGGGAATGTTGGAATAACGTTAGGGGAACATTTGAATAATATAAGAATGTAAGAATGTTAGGGGAACGTAAAAAAACGTTAGTGGTATGTTAGAATAATGTTAGGGGAACGTTTGAATAATGTATGAATAACATTAGGGGAGCTTTTGAATAAAGTTGGGGGAACATAAAAAACGTAAGAATAACGTTAGGGGAGCTTTTGAATAACGTTAGGGGAACGTTTGAATCATGTAATAATGTTAGAGGAACATAAAAAAACGTTAGGGGAATGTTGGAATAACGTTAGGGGAACATTTGAATAATATAAGAATAACGTTAGGGGAGCTTTTGAATAATGTAAGAATAATGTTAGGAGAACGTAAAAAAACGTTAGGGGAATGTTAGAATAACATTAGGGGAACGTTTGAATAATGTAAGAATAACGTTAGAGGAACGTAAAAAAAACGTTGGGGGAATGTTAGAATAACGTTAGGGGAACATTTGAATAATATAAGAATAACGTTGGGGAGCTTTTGAATAATGTAAGAATAATGTTAGGGGAACATAAAAAAAACGTTAGGGGAATGTTAGAATAACGTTAGGGGAACGTTTGAATAATGTATGAATAACGTTAGGGGAGTTTTTGAATAAAGTTAGGGGAACACAAAAAACGTAAGAATAATGTTAGGGGAGCTTTTGAATAATGTAAGAATAATGTTAGGGGAACGTTAAAAAAACGTTAGGGGAATGTTAGAATAATGTTAGGGGAGCTTTTGAATAACGTTAGGGGAACGTTTGAATCATGTAAGAATAATGTTAGAGTAACGTAAAAAAACGTTAGGGGAATGTTGGAATAACGTTAGAGGAACATTTGAATAATATAAGAATAACGTTGGGGAGCTTTTGAATAATGTAAGAATAATGTTAGGGGAACGTAAAAAAAGTTAGGTGAATGTTAGAATAACGTTAGGGGAACGTTTGAATAATGTATGAATAACGTTAGGGGAATGTTAGAATAACGTTAGGGGAGCTTTTAAATAAAGTTAGGGGAACAGAAAAAACGTTAGAATAACGTTAGGGGAGCTTTTGAATAATGTAAGAATAATGTTAGGGGAATGTTAAAAAAACATTAGGGGAATGTTAGAATAACGTTAGGGGAGCTTTTGAATAACGTTAGGGGAACGTTTGAATCATGTAAGAATAATGTTAGAGGAACGTAAAAAACGTTAGGGGAATGTTGGAATAACGTTAGGGGAACATTTGAATAATATAAGAAAAACGTTGGGGAGCTTTTGAATAATGTAAGAATAATGTTAGGGGAACGTAAAAAAACGTTAGGGGAATGTTTGAATAATGTATGAATAACGTTAGGGGAATGTTAGAATAACGTTAGGAGAGCTTTTGAATAAAGTTAGGGGAACCTAAAAAAACGTTAGAATAACGTTAGGGGAGCTTTTGAATAATGTAAGAATAATGTTAGGGGAACGTTAAAAAAACGTTAGGGGAATGTTAGAATAACGTTAGGGGAGCTTTTGATTAACGTTAGGTGAACGTTTGAATCATGTAAGAATAATGTTAGAGTAAACGTTAGGGGAATGTTGGAATAACGTTAAGGGAACTTTTGAATAACGTAAGAATAACGTTCTACAAACCAAAAACTAACATTCTATTTCCATTAAACCAAATACAAACCTTAAAAAAAGAATGTTCTGCGAACCAAACATTGTTAGCTGGATGGTTTTAGTTGTCCAGTGCGGTTCCTTTCACACAGCATGAGTTCATCGAAAATGGCGTTTTTAGGCCTGAAAATGTACCGGTCTGAGTTCAGTTATAAAATGCGGTTATGACTCTCGTAAGTAAAAACGAATCGTGCGTTAACTTAACTGAACTAAGAGTGTAAAGGCAACGTGGTTTTCCGCTTCCTCCAAGTTGCTCAGATCCGGGTCTGTTTCCCATCATGCTGTCTGCTCATAAGAAACTGCTCCCATGGCTCTATTGAGACAACTTTTACAGTGTCTCTCTTAATACTTTAGTCTCAAGGATCCAGACGCTACCAAAAAACTCCAGACTTGGACTCTTAAAATGCACTTTAACCGGATTTGAAGCGCTGCATTGCTCCACAGGGACTTGTACGGCCCAAAAGGCTCCAGTTGACCTCAAACTATTGCAGTAAATTCATTACCATGACCTCTCCGGCCCTCTGGACAGGTTGCCAGATAACTGCTGCTGAAAGTAAACAAACAAGGGTGTACACGGGGAAAGAGACAATGCTGGCCCGGCCCTCTCTTTTCCTGCAAACACACACACACGGCTCCTTCCGAGGTCCCTGTTCAGTGTGGGAAGACTCCTCTGGAGAACGCAGACTCCCCGAACATCTCTATTTCCTCCCTCTTCCTTGTTCTTTTGTATAAAGCTACAAATGTTGATATCAATGTGCATTTAATCTTTGTTGACCTTCATCATTCTCACACACTTCAAACTCTTTAGTTGTGTGTCACGCACAATAACATCCTGGTGTGTGTGATCTGTTTGTTCCCAACTGGGAGGAAGCTGTGTTGCACAAACACTCCTTCTCAAATGCGTGTGATGGCACGACAGGGTCCCGAACGAGACGGGGAGCGGCATCACGGCGCCTCCTGCAGTCTGGGAGCAGGGATGGGTCACGGGGGTTCAGGAAGATGGGCCATTCTGGCAGTAATGCTTATATAAATGAGCACGATTTAAGGTTAATTATGCCAACTGAGCGGCAAACGATTAACACCCTATTCTACGCTCCAAACAGCAACGAGTACACAGACAGCAACATAGTGTCGGCCCAAGGTCCTCATTTATAACCGTTGTGTCGCACGAAACTGGCCCTGAAAAAGGCGTACGCCACTTCCTACGCATAAGTTGTGATTTACAAACTTGATAGGAGAATTTGCGCACCTGCACGCAAACTCCGACCCATGCGTACCAACATTTTGGAGACGGAGCAGTTTGGCGACACCGATGGTGAGCTGAGGGACTGAAGGTAGATGAAGGAAAACCACTTTAAATCTTCATTATCCTAATCACTCCTAATCATAAATACAGTGTATATTCACAATAAAAGTTTAAATAAATAAAAGAATGATTTAAACTGTTTTACATCTGATATACACATTTAGATTAAATATGGCATTCTCATTAATGGAGTTAAGCACTTAAATTACATTAATATGCATATGCAAATGATATGCAGATGAGGATATCCATAGTAAAATTAGGCATTGTAAGCTCCATATATGGTTATTTCGGGGAGGAGACGCATGTGTGCACAATCTTCCGCTGACTGGGATTTATAAAGGGAATTTTGCGCAGGTTCTGGCATACGCATGGTTTTATAAGTCTGAATATTTCTTGCCATTCGCCATTTTTGGCTCCAGCCCCCATCTGGTACGCGTGAAATCCACATGTACCGGATGTGGCCCGAATCTGGGCCGACACTATGTTGCTGTCTGGGTAACCATCAATGAAGCTGGCAAAACTACCATTAAAATTGCAGCAATTACAGCTGTCAGTGGATAAAACAACTTAGAACTTTCTCATTATAATCACTAAAGATGTTGGTAAATGAAATGAGAAAATTAAACCAAGTACAATGCTAAAACTATTATGCTAACACCATCAACGAAGCTGTTAGCAGACAAAACGAAAAATTAGAATGCTTTGGTTTTAATTAATAAAAACAAAACTGGATACATTAGAGCGACCACAGACAGCAAGTGTCGGCCCAGATCCGGCCCACATCTGGGGCGTGTGGAATCCACGTGTACCGGATGTGGGCAGGATCTGGGCCGACGCTATGTTGCTATGTCCGGGGACCCATCAACGAAGATGGCAGCAAAAAAAAAACTAAAATGGTCATTACAAAGTAGAACAACAAAACTAATACTAGTGTTATCCAAAATGATCAACATAGCTCGCAGAATGACGAGAGTGAGACAAAAGTCAAATGGTAAAACTAGCATTCTCTCATTATAATCAACATCTTTCTGCACACGAATGGACAAAACCAGAAGCTGGCTTGGTGATTACCTCAGGACGGTTCTGATTTCGTCATGTTGTAAGGCGTTTTGGTCATCCCTACTGTGGTATATGCATTACAGTGTGCTGTTACCGGGTTCCTCCGCTTTAACAGTGGGAAGAGGACAAAGAAGGACTCCTGTTGAGTCCGGCGTGGTCTAAATGTCTGCACATGCTGGAATTTGATGCTATTTGTAGTTACAGCTCCAAAGCTGGACAAGGCCTTTGGGACAGCCTCGCTCTCCCCATCTGTCTCACTCAAGCTGTTATTCACTCGTTCGGGAGCTCAGAATTAAGATGTTTTTTTGACTTTGCATTACAATAGCTGCACATTCATGAGTGTTAGAGTGGGTCACTGGGGGGTGTGATATAGGACGTGCTGTCATGCAAGCACGTGCCAGGCTTTCTGCACACACACACACAGTCACATGTAATTCATGCACATTCACACACACACTTTTCCATAATATCGAATGGTCAAAAGTCTGTCATTTGTCTATTATTGACTATGTTTGCATGCACCCTCACAATGCAATTATGATGAGATTTAGGCAATATTGCAGTTCAACTTTAACTCATGTAATACTTTGACCAAACTGATGCGATTAAGCTCATAATAATATTAATCATAATGATCGCAGTAATATATGTGGGATATGTCGAATTTAACCGCAATAAATAAATAAAGAGTAAAAGTCCTACTCTACCAGTGTTGTGTGTAACGCGTTACAAAGTAACGCGTTACAGTAACGTAACTACTTTTTCGGGTAAAAAGTAGTGTAACGCGTTACTACTAAAAATTTGGTAACGAAACGTAGTTCCTTTTTCAATTCGGCGCAACGTTACTTTTCCCATGGATATATTTGACAGCGACACTGCCTCAGCTGCGCGCTTGAGAGAAGAGAACGGTTGAGATCTGAAGAGAACGATTTAGTTTCATATTTATGTTTAAATTAAATTAAATAACAATTTTGTGTGGAGACATGATTTTGACCACTTTATTAAGTTTGTTTTTGTAGAAAACCTGTATTTAAAGTGAATTTCGTTTTGTGTTAATTGTATCTTATTTTTAATCAATGTTTTATCAATCAATTGCCTGAATTTAATAAGAAGTAAATTAAAGAAAACTATTTAGTTTCATATTTATGTTTAAATAAAATAAATAAATAATTTAATCTATGTTGATTATATGAAAAGTGAAAAGCATGAGTAAGATCATAATTTTGTGCAATATATCGGGAGACAAATGGAGTGGGCAGACATGATTTAGACCACTTTATTAAGTTTGTTTTTGTAGAAAGACTTTCTTTAAAACGAATTTCGTTGTGTATTAATTGTATCTTAATTTTAATCAATGTTTTACCAACCAATTAATTGCCTGAATTTAATTAATAAGTAAATATGGCATGCAAAATAATCATGACGGCACCAGCGCCGCAGCGCGTGAACTGGAGCTCGTCTCCATACTGTAAATGAACCGAAACTCAGATAAGCTATACTTGTCTCAAAGACCTGAGAAATATATAGAAAGCTTGAATATGTGTACTTTTAAACAAAATATATTTTTTTCTCTCAAAATCTCTTTTTTTTTCTCCTACTCCCTTAGAGTGAGTCGTATGTCTGAAAACTAAGCTTATGTCTTCTATATCATTTTGTCCTATGCTATCAAGACGCGATTCGCACCGGTGTTAGAGAGCAGGAGCGCTTTATTGGCTGTTGCCGAAATTTAAAGTTCGGTGGATAGGGGGAGCGGAGCGGAGAGAAGTGGCGCGGGCGCGCTGCTCATTCGCGGAGTGTCGCACTCTACCCCATGATGCAGAGCCGGCTGAGAATAAAAGTTGCCGCACACAGCAGCGCCAATGAGAAGGACTTTTTTTCTTTCGAAATTGATACTATTTTTTATAATAAAGAGCAAAAAATAATTACCTGTTATGTCCTCCATTGTATAACTTTATGTCTACATATTTAGGAACAGATATTGGGTTCTGCCCAAAGTCAAGCAACATAAAAGTAACGTAATAGTAACGAGTAACGTAAAAAGTTACTTTCCAAATGGGGTAACTAAGTAAAGTAACGGATTACTTTTTTAAAAAGTAACGAGTAACGAGCAAACACTACTTTTTAAAAGTAACTTCCCCAACACTGTACTCTACTTATTAGAAATAACCACATTATTGGTGCACATGCAAACGTAGTCAATGTTTTTACATTAATATTCTCCATAGGCATTTAAAAAAAGTTCAATGAACAATTTTCAGACTGCGTTTCCACCGTTATCATCATAGCAAATTTAGTAAAGGTTTTCATTTTTAAACATTTAAAGTCCCCCTGTGGTGAAAATACAGCGTTTAATGTTGTTTATATGTCTATGTGGTGTTTTTAATACAAACCATGTGTAAATTCATAAGTCGACACCACTGAGTATTTTCTCCTTAAAACTGCAGTGAATCAAAGACAGTCTCAAAAACACGGTTTGAAATCGCTGGTGTTTCTGACGTCACACACTACCTTGTAACCAATCAGATCAACGTGTGATCGTCAACCAGTGGATCTCTGAGCTGGTGTGAGTGAGTGGAGGCGGGGCTCATTTGCATATTCATAGAACCGTGTATACCAAATGAGGCAAGGGTGTAGAGTTACATTCAAGCTATTTTAAGGCCTGCCGATTTTTTTTCCAAGAAAAAAATGGTTAAATGATGAGTTTTAAGGGATAAAATGATTGGCTACAGGGGGACTTTAAAACACATTAATAACGCTATATATCGCAACATTACCTTGTCAGTAAATAACAAAAAAACAACAACGAATTAACGCTGCTGTGAAGGATACATACGTGAGGGTTTCTAATACAACGTCTTTCTCTCTTCTGACCAACATAATCAATCTCTCGATATTTGTTCTCTCTTTTGGAAAGCCGTGGAAACTCTTTCCTGGGTTTTTCTTTTGCTATTAGAGCAAATGGAAATACAACAGTTATATTTGCAGTCGTCTCCCGTTCACCGCCAAAGAAGTTTACCCAACATAGAGTTTTAATGTCTGTGCACATACATATAGAGATATAAAACCCATGTCATTTTAATATAAGAACAAGTATATTTATATTCAATATATTTTTATTGATATATTTGTTACAAAATATTCAAATATATACAAATATATAAATAGTTTGAGGGTTGGGAAACAGTTGAAATGACACCGACTTGTGACTTTTATATTAGCATACCAACATTTAACAATCTCCGAGCTTGAGAAGCATTAATGTCGTCGCTAAAAAGTCCGATTTTACCTCTGAAACTGTCGTGCTCCATGGAGCGACCGACAAATGATCTGGATGTGCGTAGCATGAAGGACTGGTCGTGACAAAATGTTACCTCCTTTTGTAATTGAAGCAATCAGATGTCAAAAGAAGGAAATAACAGCGTGACGTAACATGAATGATGTGGAGATGGACAGAAGGGGTGAGACGGCACTGGCTGATTCAGGCACTTTCTTTTAATCTCAGAGTGTTCAGGAGCATCAGACAGACAGAGAACTCACTCTCCTGGACACCAATAAAAAAATAAAACTGCTCCTCTTTTGTCACGCATCAGATAGTACTACTGCAAAAGCTTTTCACAGGAAGAGGGGGGAGAGATAGATGACAGACAAGAGATAGAGAGACAAATAGGACATAAAACATCAGGATCACAGTCGTCATGACAACGCTGTCACAGTCCACTGATTGGCTGGATGTTGTTTTTGAAGGATTCTGCTGATAGGCCAGCAACTGGAACTATATTTTCGAGAACTTCACAACAACTTTGCACAGTGTTCAGATGGTTGTTTTTCCTTGTTTGTTAGTTTAACTAGTTTGTGTTGTGCTTAAGACAAAGGCAGAGAAAAAAGACATCTTGTTTTTCGTCCTGTAGGAGGGGGTACATCGATTTTGAGGCTGGTTTTCAAAACATCGACAACAGGCACATACACCTCACGAAACCTCATAAGAACACGGGACGTCCCGACTCATATCTCACCCCAAAAAATTCACTTTTTGAACACAAACCCCATTTTTAGGTATTTAAATTGTGACATGATTGTCATGATAATCAAGCACGCTATTTCATTACAGTAGTGCAACAACAACCTTACTCTCATTACTGGAATACGAAAAAATGTGAAGTATTTTTACGCAATGGTAGTATTTGGTGTACTCTTCCCTCTTGTCTTGTCATAAAAAAAAACAAAATAATGACAAAAATATTACCGTACTGAGATTTTTTTTTTTGGTGCATCACGGTAATGGCAAACATGCTTAATTGTCATGAAATTAATGCTAAAAGGTCCAAATAAAGCACGTTTTCTTTCGATTTTGGGGTAAAATATGACCTGCACGTGTTTTCTTGAGATTCACCCACACACTTGCTTTACACTTGCGCAGCGATGTGTTTGCCATCAGTTTGCGCATTGCAAATTAATATTGGCAATTTGGCAAAATGTCATTTCCCACGTCCATTCTGACCTCACACACACACACACACACACACACACACACACATACACGAGATCTACCGTCCTACAGGTCAGCTATTTTGGATTCCTCTGGGTTTGTCTCATCTAGACGGAGTGGATCACAGTAGAAGAGAAGCCTCTGACTGAAGAAGACACTATAACGAAAGGCTGACGCGGGAGAGAAAAATCAAATCAAACCAACATGTTAAAACACAGACGAGACGGAAGGCAGATAATTCAAAACCTTCGAAGCAGATGAGCATAAAAATATAAAGTACCTGGATTTATATATTTATATCTACATATATTTATATATACTTTTCATATATATCGTGTAGTCTTTTAAATGGAAGCTGAGGGTTACTCTTTTAAAAACAAAGAAAAATACAAACCAGGACACAGCTGTCCAGTACAATTAAATTGAGAAAACAAAACATAAAAATGGGAGGGGAAAAACTTAAATGCAGCCACAAGTTCGTTCTTCCACTTTTCATTAGCATTTCCCGCTGTAGTTTCCCCCAGCTGCTGGTGTGCTAGCATGTTTCCCGCTCATCCCGCGGCTTTGTGCTTGCCGCCGCAGCAGTGGCACGCGACGCCACAGTGGTAACACGCTCGCAACGGCGCGTAACAGCACATGCAGGGCGCTAGCAGCGACAGTCCCAGGAGTGCTAGCCAGCGCAGGCAGAAGCGCTCTTCGCTGGCGTCGCAGGAACAGGGGTCCGAATAGTCGCCCTCGGGGTCCGACATGCAATGGTAGAGCAGGCTGTCCGCGCACCACATGAAGCTAACCCGACGAATGCACGTCTGCACGGGGTCCGGGGCCTCCTGACAGCGCCCGCGCCTGTTTTCGGCCGGACTGAACATGTTTTGACAGTACACGCACCGTAAGCGCTCTCTGCTGTCCTCCACGCGACGCGGCAGCCATTTAGCAGTTAGCGGTCGCGGCTGACCGGTGACCACGCCTCCGCCGATGCCCGTTTTGCTGTCGCGGGTAGTGTGTCCGTCCCCACTGAGTGGGTAAGAGTAAGTGTAGTCGTGTTTGGGAGGTTCGATCTTGGCGAGGTGAACGTAAGCGTCCGTGGCGTCCGATCGCAGAGGTTTGCCCCGCGTGGCTGTGGTGGCGTGCCGATAGTCCTCGTAGCCCGTTAGCCAAGAGCGCTCGCGTGGGTTGATCCGGACGATTTCCTCGTCCTCCTCGTGAAACCGTACGTGACGGGAACATGGGAACATGGGCACCGTCTGAATGGCACAAACATAGAGAATGTTTAGAGAGTTTAACACGAGCTGGATTTAGATATAAGAAGAATGAAATGGAGCGGGAATGGTCGATCTTGAACACATTAAACACACAAAAATTTCATATCACATATTTACACCACTTATCAAAAAAAGAATGAAACCACACTAAAACAAAAGATGCAAAGTGATGCCTTTTGTGACTTAATTATGTCATTACTCTTTAACTCTTTCCCCTCCATTGACGGAATTTTCCGTCTTTCCGTGTTTTCACTGTTATACGGTAGGGGGCGCTATTACGCATCTTCTGAAAGAGTAGAGAATCTCTTGACCAAAACAGATGCGAAGAAGATCCAGAAACAAGTGATATCATTTGTAAGCATATGCATATGTAAAATAACGCGATCATAGACATTAAACAGCATATAAATCAAAACTGCCTAATGTTACTGAATAAAATGTCGACCCAGGACGAGCTATAGGACTGTGCAAGCTTTGGGGGTGTTGATGGGCCGATCTGAATCCGACCCAGACGTCGTCTTTTTTCTCAGAAAATTATTTTCTCAGCCTTTTGCTCAAAATGCTGCTTTTTTTTAATGAAACTTACATTCAATGAATTTTATGTTCATAAAAAAGAATGCATGAAGCTAGAATAAAACTTTTTTTTTTTTTGGTAAAAAAAGCGCTGGCGGGAAAGAGTTAAAAGTATCAAACGTAGTTCTTTTTCTTCAGTTGACCCAAAAGTGAACGAAGTGAGAAAGAGTGAGAAAAAACTCATTTTAGCCAAGTTTAACTCATAACTAAATATTAAAAATTATTATTTTTTAATATAAAACTGTATAATAATACATTTTTCATATATTATTGTAAAATAAGTAAAATATTTTTAATACATAATTTTTTTTTAAATTATAAAACAAAATTGTGAAAGTCTGGCTGACTGAACAGTTTACTGCCCCTAGTGTCTTAAGAATATACTGCAAGTAAAGACTCAAAGTGCAGGAATACAGTACCTTATGATGACATAACTTGAGTAAATGTTGCACAAACAGATGATTCATACAAACTCACCTGTTCCAGGTAGAAACGGTCAGAGTGCCTGTGCTGGTCATAGAGATGTCCCAGAATGCAGTGGTGGGGCTCAGAGAAGCTGATGGGTGCGAGCGTCTGCATGGACGTCTCTCTCTTCTGAGAAGAGTTCGACGAGCTGTCTGTGGCATTCTGAAGGACACACAGAGAGAGCAACAATAGAAATTGTTTCCCAATTTGAGCATGTTGGCAGGATCATGGTGACTAGACACAAACCGAAAGACTCCCTTGAATGAGGGTTACACGAGGTGTACTTTTCGTTGAATTTTTTTTTCGTTGGGGGGGGGGGGGGGTCAAACATTTAAAAGCATCAAATCATCAAGAACTTCAAATTTAACTTTCACCATGCAGAACGTGTCTGTGTACAAAAGCATTTAAAACGCTCCACAGCAACACTGCACAGGTCATGCTGCTTGTCCTTTGACCCCGTGTCTGGGTGTGTGAGGTTTGTGTAAATGAAGTGCTTGAGAACTATCATCAGCACTATTATCTCTGACCTTCAACCCCTGAAATCCACACTGTCTCCTTCCTGTGACTCTTCCTGAAGCCTGGAGTCTGAGTTTAGAGCCAGCAGAGTGAGTGTGTGTGTGTGTGTGTGTGTGTGTGTGTGTGTGTGTGTGTGTGTGTGTGTGTGTGTGTGTGTGTGTGTGTGTGTGCGAGCATCTGCTTTAAGAGTTGACAGAGAGCCACAGGGCCATCAATAACTCAAGAGTACGTGTGTGCGTGTGTGTGTGTGTGAGAGAGAGAGAGAGAGATGATTACAAACACAGCTCGCCTCTCTTAAGTCATCTGGCTCCTTTCTACTGCAAAGACTGAAATCTACACTACACTGTAAAAGACTTTTGTTAAATTTACAGCAAAAATCTGGCAGCGGCAGCATCAGGGTCACACGTGACACTAAAATAATGCAATAAACATCAACTACACAACATAATGTAACATAAACTCCCCAGTATACATAAACCGAGTACATAAGAAAAGAAAATATAAGCAAATGTGATGCGTCTTTTTGAACTTCTGGGAAAATTCTTTAACGGTTTAACCAGAAATTATATGGTCTTATAAAAGGAAACTTGTTTTTTTTTTTGTTTTTTTTTACATAAAAGAACATCTATTGTCTTGTTAAATATTGTAAATGTTAATTTTACTTCCACATTTTTTACATAATTTTACTGTAAAAATACATGGGTCATTTTGTTAAATCTAAATGTTCACCATAAATAATAAGGATTTAAAAAAAAACAAAAAAAAAAACATTTGCAATCTCGTTAAATTTATAAGATAATTTATACTATTCACTTTATAATTTAGTTGTAATTTTAAAAAAAAAAAAAAATTTTACCGTAAAGTGCATGTATTGCCTTGTTAATTATAATACACAATAATATAATTATTTATATTAAAAAATATAGTTAATTTAGATAGATAGAGACGGAACAAAATTCCTTATTCCTTATGACTATAAAAATAGATAGATAGATAGATCTATGTAAGTGTCTTGAGTGTATATGGGAGTGTGAATGTACAAACATACTAAGTACATACAGAGTTGTGTGCATAATGTCTGGATGGAAATGTATTTGTGGCTGTGCTAATTATCACTTTAGACTTTACCTCAGAGGGAATTAGACATCCAACAGCTGCTGCCCATTCTAAACCTACAGCACACATCCCATCTCTCTCTCTCTCTAAACTTAGGAGCGACTGACTACTCTGATTAGTAATAATCAGTGTCTGGCTGGGCTTGTATGAATAGCAGTGAGTCATAAACTTCTAAAGTTAGCGATTAGAGAAACACCACTGCGAGCGACCGTGGCAAACGCACCTAAAGCCTGAAGTCAGAGCAAAAGAAAAACACATTCATGTTTCTTCACTCTGAATAACCTTGGGCTCTTGAATGCATGCGTGCGTGTTAAATGGACTCTTGTATCCGAAGGCTTTGTTGTGGCATTGTTGTGTTGAATTAAGAGCAATAGGAGGACAAAGGGAGCAAAGGTCACTTCCTGAGCACAGCTCACACACAAACACACACACAAAACCATTCATCAGAAAAATGATGGCAAGTGATCCATTAATAGCATCTATTCTCAGAGGTTGGGTAGATAAATGAATAGAAAAAAGAAGATAATACCCTGTTGATATGTTGAACATTCACGATTATTCACAATGCTTTTGCTGGAGAGTGTTAAGCAATGCCAAGATGTAAGAAAGATATGTTTTACAAGCCGCTGATTAGGCTGATAAGACTGATTTCTATGAATCATTTTGAAATCTCTGAATGAATCACTTCCTAACTTGAATCACTTTCATCACTCGAAATCGTGCACAGAAGCACGACATTTGTCATGTTAAAACAACACGTGCCCTTTATTACTATGGATTACCGAAGTGGAGTGTAAAAATGAAAATGATCCTCTGATTAAAAAAGAAATAATTGAGGGCAAATGCAAGACTCTAGTCGGACTGTTCACTCACCGTGAAAACATCATCGTCCCCCAGTTCGGCTTCATTCTGCAGGGTGGAGGAAGAAGTAGTGGAGCCTGGAGAAAAAGCAAGACTCGTGTTATAATCTCAGTCAGAACTGGACACGATGTCTCAGGCGTTCCTCATCTCGCTCACCCTCCGTCAGGTCCTCGATGGCCTTCCTCACGCCGCGGTCGAACGCTCTGGCGTCAGCGGGGCTCTGGAACGACAGGCCGCACTTCCTGTTGTCCACTCGCCAGTGATGGAAAGTGGGCGTGGCTTTCGTGTAGACCAGATCTTTCTTCAGAAAGCACTGCAGGATCACCTGCTCAACACAGAGAAAGCCAAAGATGTTAGGCGCGAGGAATCCGATTTTTGAACCGTACTATGCGGTCGGCTCTCTAACCTGCTTGTCTTTGAGTCTCTCGCCAAAGATGAGGAAGCCGTTGCGTCCCAGGATCTCCAGGTCAGCTGGGACCACCTTACAGACGCCCACTCGACTGAGACCTCCGCCCTCCTGAGCCAGCCAACCCCCGCTAGACTCATCCCTCGTCATTACCACAGCTTTCACTCGCACTATGTAACTGTCACTGCAGGGAGAGACGGAGGAACTTCAATGGCACATAAGAATGATTCCAGGAAGAAATGTAGTTTAAAACACACAAATGCAAATGTTGGTTTGGTTACACACATTTTGTTTCCATTTTCAATGAAAAATGTGATTTAATGACTACAAATGCCAAGCGGTGTAACAAGCAAGACATAAAAAACATTTTCCTTACACCTTGATGTGTAATCATTATACATTTAAACTTTTTTAACGTGAGAAAAATGTTAAAGAAAAAATATTTTTACTGAAATTTTTAATCATGAACCAATTTGTTCTTGGGGTTTTTGCATTTGAAAGGTCAAATTGTCAGAAATATTCTAAGATACTACATATTTAAAATAATAATGTATAAATATATAAACAGCCACAAATATTTCAAATATATTTATAAGTCTACATATAAATATTTATTAATATGCAGATTTTTGGAGCTTATTGAGCTTACAGTAAAGCATCTAACGTAAGCAGCCTGATTGGGCCCAGACTTGACTCATAATGATGACATCATAATCCGTTCGGGAAGATGCATGAGCTTACAAATGACAGCTCTGCATTGCAAATAAGGTGTACAGAAATCTCGAAGAGGATGATGTTCGTTATGCTAATGAGATTTTCGGTCGTTGTTTAAAGACAGTGATACGCCTTTTGCAGAGATATGATAATGCCATCCGGAATTCTGAACCACAAATATGACAGACGGTTTAACAAATGCAAAACTTGGGATCAGGATTTCTCAGAATGTGATTTACATACTGACTGCGGTAGAGCATGGGAACTTCGATTACAGCCTCATCTTTACCTCATATTAATGGTGGAATTAACCCGCCAGTCGACATCAGAACAGCTGATATATACTACCTCAACTTTCATTCACAGCTCATGTTTAAAAAATCATTTTGTCTAAAAATAAAACAAATTCGGCGCACATTAAGCCATTAGACGTCTAGTCGGACGTTCATGGTGTTATTTTGATTGCTTGTCAATTTTATTACTTATATTTTCAGTTTCAGGACTGAGATATGAACATTTTGGCCGATAACCGATAATTCTTTACATTTGAAAGCCGATAACCGATAAATTGGCAGATAAATCCAAATCCAAGTTTTGTATATTTTTTGAGAGCCTGATTTCAAAAACAAAACTCTCACAATTGAAAGCCATGACCCAATCACACCATTATAATGATGATATAATTTTCTGTAGCCTATATGACAGACTGGCGCTGCACATGTTGCACTTTACTGTATTTTTCTTTTTTGAAGTGATTCCAATCATATTGCAAGCAATTCAAATCCATCATGAATAGTGCGAATCTGAGCCGATGAACAATAAAACATAGACAGCCAATCAGAATCCATCCTGCTGTAACGAGCTCGAGCATTTAAAATGCCAGACGAGCACGCGCTTAGAATAAACAGAACGATATCGCTAATATAGTTAACTTTATAGTTATCATTCTTGGTGTGAACAGGCCTTAAGCCTCTTCTCTTAACATAGGCCTATGCTTTTTTATTTATCACCAAGTTAGCTAAAGGAAATATGTAAAAGAATGGAAACGACAACAATGCTCGATCAAGAAAACACAAATTGACTTTACAAATAGCAATACAAAAACTCACAGAAATGGAGCCTCATTTGTAATTTTGTCAATCACAACATGGCAATTTTCTCCAGCACTGAACACAGTCAGGAAGGAGCAGTAATCATGGTGTGGAGAGCATTTAAAGGCCGTTTACACAGGAACTTGCGTTAAAAACAGGACATCGCCATGGAACATTTGTTGAGAAATCAGTGTAAACGGCACGAGTTCATTTCCTCCTTATCTGAGCCTGTAAAATAGGTCTGTAAAAAATCTTTAGGTTTGTGTCCACATTAACAGATAAAATGGGTTTAATTCTTATAATACTGCAATGTATCACCTTTGTTACTGTATCGCAATATATCGTATTGTAACCCCTGTATCGTATCGCCAGATTCTTCACACAGCCCTGGTGTACAACAATACAATGACACACGCAGCTGCCAAAGCAACCATTGTCTCCCACACACTGAACAACATACAAAGGAAGAATGTTTCATTCCGATCATCTTCCACTCTTTAAAACTCAATTCCCGTCACAGTGCTGCTGTCTCTTCATTCTGCATTTCACTACCCTACCACTTCCTGGCTCGCAAATCAATCCTTATCCTTACCGTAAATCCATCAGAACAGTTCATCTGGACTGACTTTACCTCAAAGTCACTCTCTCTTCCCCTCTTAGATATTATTGACCCATAATGGTGCTGCATATAGGTCATGCTGGGTTGATCAATATAGATTGCATTCCTCCCCTCCCAAACGGCCCAGAGGCTGGAGAGGGCATCCGGGTCTGAGGTCTGGGCGCCAGCCAGTTCCCGTGAGCACGAACACACACCTTCAGGCTACAGTCATTACCAATGGGGAGCCACTGGTTTGCTCAGCACGTTTTTGAGGGACTCGCATTCCTCTCCAAAAAAAAGACAAACAAACACCAGCATTCCAGGGTTTTCAGAAAACTCTAAAGTGTTTAACATTCTAACGGAATAGTTCAACCGAAACAAAAAATCGTATCATCATTTACTCACTCTCATGTCATTCTGAAGTAGGAATAATAGTACAAGGTTGTAAAGACATGAGTAAATGATGATAATTTTTAAGTCCTTTTCAGCTCCCTATGATATTTATACATTTTCAGTCACAATGAACCTGAATTATCCAGTTCATTTTGAAAAATGGAGCTTGTGTGAGAGCGAGAGCAGATATGCATTGTGGTGATACAAGGCCTAATGGCCAAGAGGTCATTTGCAATAACACACAGGAAGTAGCGAGAACAGCGCTACAGTACTAGGGACAGTGACCTATTTAGTCAATATCAGTCAGGCAAACTCAAAATACATAAAGCAGGCAACGCTCACCAATGGTTTCGGGTAAAAATGTAGCACGACGTAGCTTTTTATAATAAAACTGCTTAAAAGGCGATATATACAATTCAATCTCCTGAAACAACACTTTTAAAAAGTAAAAATATTAAATAAATTGGTAGACAATTTTCCACCACTCCAGTTCTTGTGACAAATGTTTGGTATGTTGAAACAGTGGCCCCGAAAAGACCCGATTTAGACCCTTAATGCCTGCTACAATCCTATAAGATCATTACAAATCACACTGTACAACATGGATCTAATAAACTTGGGTACGACATGTAGACTGTACGACGATGACACCGATTGAATCGTAGGCTACGACGCAAGTTAGTATAGAAGAATAAAACGTCATCAGCATGCGCTTATTGTAAACAAATAGACCAAGATGAATCGCATTTTAGCAATTGTGTTTTTATGTGCACTGAGAAAAGATGAGAAAGTGAAAGAGGAGAATATGGACACAGTCATGGCTTGGGAAAAGAGGCCAACTTGACATATGCCATTTTGCAAATGGAGCTTGAGGTAAGTGGTTTTAAGTTTTAGTGCCTTGTCATGTTGCATGTTTATTGGCTAGTCAGTAGAGATAGGTCGTAGCAGCAAACACACTGTGAGATGATTATCATGCTAAACTTCTGACACTGTCAGAAAATTATCGCAGGCTATCTTTGGTTGCAAGGCCGAGACAACGGCCGTCTTTGAATCTCTCTCACTGTGCGACGTAGAGCCAACGCTGAGGAACCACAACCACAGAAATCACCACGATTGATCATCTTTCGTCTGGGACAGCCCAAAATCATACAATGTATACCAGGCATAGGTCACAAATAAACAATGCATGAGATAACAATATATCAAAACAACTGAGAAAAGAAAGATACACTTTTCAAGCATTTCACAAACAAGAATGTTGTTTCAAAAATGGTTCAATTAAATAAAAAGCATTGGACACTTTGTGGGGTCAGTCAAATCAGCGAAAAAGCCTAGCAAAACCTTGTGCAATGGCCCAGATATATGGCCTATGTTTCAAAACTTGCAAGACATGAAACTCCAATGTGTGATAGGCTACCTGGGGCCATAACGGTTTAGACTACACAAAAAGAGAGATATGCCTATTAAGTAAAAGAGAAAGATTTCCCTGCAGTGAAATGAATTGTGCAAAGTAATCCATTCATTATTGGCACGTCATGAGAATCAAACAATCGAGGGGCGTGACAGCAAAGTTACGCTTCACCGCTTCACCCTCCTCTTTCACTTCCGCCGGATCTTTCTTTAATCCTCTCACCATTGTTTCCCTTCACAATCATTCCGTGCCTTCTCAGAAACCTCCTCCCATTTTGGAGTAGCCTGTAGCCCTCCCCTCCGCCGATAAAAGTCAACATTTCACAACCCCGGGCTATTATATGGGCCTTTACATCCCAGTGTGACACACGTATTTACTCAAACGGGTGTGAGTGTGCCATAAATTAAAATAAGAGAAATTCCCCACCAGCTTCGGGGTTACGCTCTTGCGATACATGATGTCCAGGAGAGGAAATGCAACTTGAGTTCAAGCAATAAAAATGATAAATGTAACTTGCACAACCAATTCCTACTAGGTTTAGGATGGTCGTTGATTATAAATTTATGTTGTATTGTTTTAGCAGTCAAATTGCGCTAGTTCGCGAACAAACATCGCCTTGAGGTAACCATACTAAGCAAAAAAAAAAAAAAAAAAAACCCTTGGTGTTAGGCTACTTTTAATATATTTGACGGTTAGCTGTGTGACCTGAGGGCAAACAAAAAGTAAATGTTTTTAACAAATTTCAACAATCAGGCACACATAGCTTACGTTAGTTAGCTACGTCAATTTGATTATCATAATTAATTCAAGAACAAAATGTTACCTCCATGTTTTCAACTGGCGTTACAACACCAGGAGTAGGAAAATTATAGGCTAACAAAAGCACTCTTTGTAGGCTACTGACATTAATATTCACCGGTTAAGGAAAAGTAATAGATATACTTTAAATTCAAGTAGACACATATGGGAATATTAAATTCTGAGTAATGCAAAAAAAGAGTTACAGACGTTGAAACGATGTTACACCTCAGTCTCCTCTAAATAGTATTCCTTAGGGATATTAAAAGTACGACTCTCATTGACTTAACGATGAACGTTCACATAATCGTTTGATCAAAACGGATGGCGGGACAAAAGACCAAATAAACATCGCCTTGTTAATACAGATTGAGTGTAGGCTACGTTACAGAAGTTTTTAAGCCCCTAAAGAGCTCACGGAGTTAACGAGCCATTTAACACGGCCCTAATGCTATTAACGAGACTTTGATCGTCCGAGTCAAACTACCGTGGAAAAAAGATACGAGTGTTTATGTTGTGCAGAAGAATGTGGCAAAAAAAAAAAATCCCAAACTAACTAAAACAGCCTACTTGCTAAACAGTCTACTGGTATGTCAACCGATATGCGCTGCATTCATAACGTGTTTATTCGCGTTTGTTTGTTTCTTGCAAATGGAAGACACGGCCTGATTAAATTCAACATTTAAAAAGCACATATAGGCCTATATATGGCATATAGGGCCTGTTTTAACATCAGGACAGCTCTGAGGCGCTCTCTCTGCTGCGCGCGCCCCCGCCTGTATTTTTATGAATGAAGGACAGTATGCAAATGAGAGCGATTCACGAAAAAGAAATGGCGGATATAGCATGTCAGACCACCACAAAGAAAGACACCAAGAACGGCCGCCCTGAGAGCTTATACGCGCTCATTGCTCTAGCATTGTGTGTTTATAAACTTGTCAGTCGTCAGTTTGCTTCCTCGGAGCGGAAATTCGTCTTTAGGGTCGAGGTGATATAAGGAATTCAGTAAAGGATCCCTCCACAAAATGTTTCCGCTCGAGCCCCTCCTCCTCCTCCTCCTCCCCCCCCCCCCCGTTCTCGGTTTGAGACCAGAGCCCTGCAGCAGGGGCCCAGCACTCAAAATCTCTTTGACACTGCATTGTTTCTTAGTAATAACATCTCCAACAACGTCCCTCTCAGAAGCGCATGCATGCACGAGTTCCCTGCATTTGACTGACCCCTCGTTCAGCTCGGGGAACACATTCTTGGACACAGGATAAGATTTCCATTCGTGTCCACATGCGTCGTTTTCTTAAAAAGTGAATACTCACTCGTCTGGGTGCGATTCCTCAGTCATTTTCCCCCTCGTTTCACCTACAATAAAAATAATATCCCACCGCGGGCGCGCAGCGTTCGGGCTTCATGTTGTCTCGATTTTCCACCTCGCCTTTTTTTTTTTAAAGTCCAGTGCATCAACGAGTTTCCCCCAAATCCGTTTCAGCGTTCCTTATTTTCGTTCTTCCTCCGCGCACTGCACTGTCTATCCGTCAAGGTTTGCAATGCATCTGCTTAAAGATCCAGGAATCCTCGCGTTATGCAACATCCCGATGGCTATATCGATGATTGTTCGCGTCGCGTCGCGTTCTGCCGTGGCTGAAGCCTGCGCGCTGGTCTCGAAGAGGAGCCCCCATCTCTCACTACTCCATGTTGGATTGTGTAGTCAGCAGCAGCAGGCGAGCGCCGCCGACACTGGAGGAGGGGGGGAGGTGGGGGGTGGGGGGGAGCTTGCGGAAGCAATGACGTCACACAGGAACGACTGCAGCCCGTTTTGGACTGAGGGATCTCCAGTGTGACGGGTTTGTGCCAACGTCCCGCCACCTAGTGCCTCCTCTCGCCCTAATCTGTTGGTTGCTCGGGGTTGTTATTTCCCCTGTAGTAATAAAGTTCACGAGAACACACATTTCTGTGTTCTGTCACTGCTCGAAGTCCAGTTTGCTGGTTTCTAACTGGTCTACACACTTACAAATAAAGGTTAGACAAGGCAATAGAAGTGCCATTTTTGGTTACTTTCTTCCCGTAAACTTTCGGTAACACTTTATTTGACAGCGTCCTTGTTACACATGTTACGTGTAGTTACTAGGCTATAAATTATGCATAATTACATGCAGCCAACCCCTTTTCCTAACCCTAACCCTATAGTAAGTAGCCTACATGTGGTTAGTTATTATTACTCAGTAAATGTATAATTCCACTGTGACACAGACACCTTTAAATAAAGGGTTACACTATTTTAAGGTGTCTTTGTTACATTGTAACTATACATTTAAGTACTGAGTAATATTAAGTAACAACATGTACTTACTATAGGATTAGGTTTGGTTTAGTTGCATGTAATTATGCATAATTTTTACTATAGTAACGATATGTAACATGTAACAATGACACTGTAAAATAAAGTGTTACCAAATAAAGTGTAACCAAACTTTTAATAAACAGTTCTTAAAATATTTTTTATAGAGTGAAGAACATTTTATAATCTAAAGAACCCTTTTCCAGTGTAAAGAACCGCTAATAAGGTTCTTCATGGAACCATGCCACTAATTTTTCTTTAGGCCTGCATAATATAAATTGTGTCTATCTAGGCAAATCTTGAGAAAATGTATATATAATATACATTGGACCTGAACAGCTAGTCTCAATAACAAACACAGTGTTGGTAAAATGTGGTTGTTGTTGAACTTGAATCCCGTTTTTCATACAGCCAGAGGCAGTTATTAAAATGCCATCGCGAGTATGTTTTCTGAAACTAAAACATAAGTAGATTTTTGAAGAAAGCACAAGGTATTGTTGCATACTTGTAGAGGGAACGAGTCTTAAATACAAACTGAAACCCATAGAAATCTCTAGAAATGTAAATATAGTCGGAATAGTGAGGCTGTTTTGAACTGAATTGTGTGCCAGTTCTGTCCATTCGCCACGCGTTGCGTCAAATCAGATCATATGCCGCCACCTCGAGGTAAAAAGAGGCGGTTACAATTAATAACTAAATTCACAGATGTGAAAAAAAAAAACAAAACAGGAATGTGCATCAGAAACGAGAAAAAAACACACTGGAAAAAAAAGTTGCTGCCTTAATTTTTTTAGTACAATCAACTTGGATGTTTAAGTCATTTCAACTTAAATTACATTAAACTGACTTTAAAAAGTTGGATCTTGTATAACTTGTAAAAAAGTAGAAAATTAACTTATTTTGATGAGTTAAAGCAATTTAAAAACATGTTGTCATAACTTATTGATCATATATTTTTTTAGAAACAGTCTTGATAAAACAGTTTACATAGAAAACTGCAGTAACGATAAAGGCTAAGGGCTCAAATCCCAAAAAAGAAAGGTATTTACATTTAGTCTTAAACTCCACGTTAAGCAGGGAATGCAATCGAGTCTCTGTGACGCTTGAATCCTTTCAACATGAGTATTGCCAGTAGAGGGCGCCACGAGCACGGTTAAATATACAGTCCATTTCCGTCTTCTCCTTCCCTGGCTTACATCAGAAGATGTATTTAGTAAATAAACAGTGTTAAATCCATTTATGCGTGTATTTTCAGGAATTTACAAAGTAAAACTGTTACACAAAATAACAGCTTTGTATTCATTTATTGAGTTGAGGCGTATTGGCCTGGTTTCAGACAGAGCTTAGATTTAAGGGACAGATCACCCAAAAATGAACATTTTGTCATCATTTACTCACCCTCATGTTGTTCGAAACTTGTATAAGTTTCTAACTTCTGCTGAAAACACAAAAGACGATGCTTTGAAGAATGTTGGTAACCAGACAGTTGATGGCACTTAAAACATGGTAGTGACATATTTTAAGATATATCAGTGCAAGTTGCTTTCAGTTAAAAGAGCTCAAACATGCATTTTAGTTACGCCTGTGAAACCGTTGGATTATATTGTACATTTCTTATGATGTTAATATTCAGTTTCTTTCTAAATAAAACCAAATGGGTTAAACTTAGAACTGTCCGTTATGTGTCAGATCGACTAATTCATATAATGGAGCAAAAACTGGTTTCTAGCTGGTCTACAATGCAAATCTAAGCTGGTCATCAGCCGAGTTACCGTGCGACTTCAATTGTTGGCTCTCTTATTGCTGGTCTAATATGATCCTCTAATTATTATTATTATTTACATTTTAATGAATATGCGACTAGTTGTCACTTTTCTTGAAAACTTTAATTTGGTTTCTAAAAGGCATTTTCCCAGTAGAGTTGTGCGCCCTTTACGCACGGGTTCGCTTTGGTCTCCCTTTTTTACGTCTCCTTTAAGAAGTCCAAATGCCCTCTTCTACTCCTCCTCCTCCTCCCTCTCCGCGCTCCTCACATCTCATAGAGGTGTTATTGCATTAGGAATAAACCAGCCAAACGATCAAAGCCCCGAATGGAGTTTGCTTTTTCACCTTTTGGCTACAAATCTTCGACTGGAAATAGAAAAACAAGGCAGGCGTCAGACGCGCACTTCGGCTGTTTGGGAGCGTCGAGAACTGGAATTCTAACTTACTGATATCCAGCTTTGCGTTTGTTGCGAAAGCTGACCAGCTGAGTGTTTGGGGTGGATTACAATGTTATTGTTCAGCACGGGAACTTCGGGAGAGTTGTGAGTGCGGTGTGGGGCTCCCCGGGCTCGCGGCACTGAGATCTGGACGTGTTGAGAACAGGGAGTCGGTGACTCGGAGTCCTCATGGCGCAACGGGTGCGTAAAAACCCTCAAACGTGGCCGTCAAGACTAATTCTGCTCAGACGCTGATAAAACATAGGACATAATTACAGTCAGATGTCCTTTAATTCCTTCAGTGAATCGTGTGTGTGCGTTTATACACATACATTGTTTTGGAATACGCAGCAACAAGTGAAACCAGAAAAAAAAAAAAAATATATATATATATATATATATTTTTAGTGTCATGATACTCTTTTCATGCAGCATGCTTTTATAAAAATTATTCTTTATTTTATTTTTGATTAAATTCAAATATACATATATTTTAAATTTATTTTAAGTATTATCCTAAAATTCCATATTTAGCTGACAGCCAAAAGTGTAACTTGATGCTTACAGCCGGTTCATAACTCATATTGCTGTCGTTGGGTACTTGTGCGAGACCGACTTAATGCTATAAAACATCGATATTAATTTCAGTAATTATTTAATACGCAGTTAAAACATTGCTACATTTCACTGTTACACTATACTTTTTGTGCGTTTTGAAATTCAGCTATCGTAAACAGGACAACTGAGTTGAAATAATAATTGTAAATAGTAATTAAAAAAAATCAGTGTCTTATGATACGGTAATTTAAGATAACATATTTAAATTTTACATCAGATGGGAATTAAAACGTTCCATGTGTTTAAAGTGTCCACAAATGTTTTAAAGAAGTAATTGCAATGATTAATATTTTCAGCTGTACTTTCTTGCACATTGAAGTCACAAAGGGCCTAGAAATTAAAACTAACCCCTGGTTAATTAATTTGCTTTAAGTATGAAACTACTGACGTGTAATTCGGTTTAATTGGGGTTTGATGCTCAATTTAAACAAATAAGTGCTTGCTGTTAAAATAAAGGTTCTTTATTGGTGTCGATAGTTCCATAAATAACCTTTAAAATCCATGGATCCTTTCCATTGCACAAAAGGTTATTTATAATGGAAAAGGGATCTTTAGATTAATAAAACCTTCTTCACAACTCTCTTCTTTGGGAAACCCCAAATGGTTCTACTATCGCTGCGAAACCTTTTGAAACCTTTATTTTTTAAGAGTGTAGCCTATGTGTAAAGGTGTGTGTGCAACAAAAATCCCATTCTGAGTTTTAACTTCCACATTGTGAATTTCCTCAGTACGAGGATCTGGTGCATTACGGCATGGATGCGGTCGGGATCCCGTCTCCGATGTACGGGGATCCTCACGCGGCCAGAGCGATGCAGGCGGTTCACGTGAGTCACGGCCCGCCGCTTCACCAGTACCCGCACCCGCACGCGCACCCCGGGGCTCCCGGGGGCCCGGCGCCCCTTAACGACGCGCTAAAACGGGACAAAGACGCCATTTACGGGTAGGCTACGTGTGATTAATACCCCATGCTGCCTATTATATTATGTCGATGAGTTAGGATGTAGGGCAGAATGTCAAGTAAGTAAAAATATTTTTCGATGTAGTCGCTTGTTATTTTGTGCAATTCTTTTTTTTTTTTTTTTTTTTTTTACGATGTTCTGCTATAGCCTACTTTGTAATTCTGAAATTTAAGAAATATTTACGTGTCTGACAGTGTTTTTTTCCCCTTTAAAATGAAGACTACAAATTCACTTTTATTAGGCTACGTATGTTTTCATTGATATGGAATTAATGCTGTTGGCCTGCTGTCACAACCATACTTTTTGCATACAATTTTAAATGTACTTAAATGTTCACATAAACATCACAGTTTATTTTAGATTTCTCCATTATTTGAAAAGGTGTGGAGAGGGAGAAAAAAGACAGGGCCTTGAAGCAGAATGTCTTGTGCTTGATGCAGAACAGATAGTCTATATAAACTCCAGTGAATGTGTTTTGTTTTCCAGGCACCCCCTCTTCCCTCTGCTTGCACTAGTTTTCGAGAAATGTGAATTAGCGACGTGTACGCCTCGAGAGAGCGGGGTGACCGGCGACGTCTGCTCGTCAGAGTCATTTGACGAAGATATTACAGTATTTTCAAAACAGGTCAGGCTCTCGTTTTACTTCTCTAACAACCGGTTATTATTACTTGCCTATATAATTAATTTAAAAAAAAAAAAAAACCACTGTAATAACAACCAACAACACAGCCCAATGTAATTGTGTACGACAATTGTAGGCTACGATCGATATTCCGGGCTAACGATACGATCGCTATTGTTTGTTTTGTTTTGTCTTTTTAATTTCAGATAAGGGCGGAAAAACCTTTCTTCTCGTCGAATCCAGACTTGGATAATTTGGTAGGTCGCCCTGTAGTTTGAGACAATTGCCAATATTTTTTTTTTTTTTTTTACTTTACACCATTTGAATTCCTTTTTTATAACTGGATAAAACAAAACAATAACCACAAAGCCATTGTGTGACTTGATATGTCGTTTCGTTTTAGATGATTCAAGCAATTCAAGTGTTACGATTTCATCTGCTCGAATTAGAGAAGGTTTGGCTTTCAATTATTATTATAATTTATATTTTTATGGTAACAATTTACAACAAGGTTTCATTAGTTAACTACTTTAGTTAACATTAACTAATAGCCTAACGAACTAGCCTATACTTCTACAGCATGTATTATTCTTAGTTAATTTTCATTTCAACTTTTACTCATACATTATTAAATCAAATGTTGTAGGCTATTAGTTAATATTAGGCTAGTTAATGCACTGACTTGAACAAACAATGAACAGCAGGATTTTTATTAACTCACATTAACAAAGATTAATAAATAACCTAGCCTGTAACAAGTGAATTGCTCCTTGTTAGTTTACGTTAGGTAACGCATTATGTTAATAAATGAGACCTTATTGTTAAGTGTTACTATTATTTCGTTAGCCTATATTACGTGCATTAGGCTACGTGTATATATGGCGTGCGTCAACATGTACATAACACATAGGCCTATCATTAATGTTAATTGTCTTTTCTCATTTCTCATCGTAGGTGCATGAGCTGTGTGACAACTTCTGTCACCGCTACATCAGCTGTCTGAAGGGCAAGATGCCCATTGATCTGGTGGTGGATGATAAAGAGGGGGGATCCAGATCTGACGGAGAGGAATTTACACGCACCCCGGGAGGGACAGACCAGGCAAGCCTTCAGATAAACTCCTTCTGCATTGGTGTGCTTTTAAACGGGCAGTGCTGAATAAGTTTTGCATTGTACAAAGCTAGAACAAGTTATCAGTTGACTTAACTTAAAAAAAAAGTGAGGAAACCCATTGCCTGTAAATAAACTTAATGAGTAATTGAAAAAATTAAGTTATGTGGAATTGTCAAATTCACATAACGATTTTTTTTCAATTAGGCCTACGCATGAAGTTTATTACTCAATAATTTTAAGTCAACAGGTTTCCTAAGTCAACTGATCACTTTTTACAGTATATTATGAAGCTAAGACTCAAGAAAAAGTGATTTGCTTGATCTATTAGGCTAAAAGTTTACTAATGATATGGAGCTGATATAGAACATATGAAAAGAATAGAAAATATTAAAAAAATATATCATTATGATTTCTCTGGGCCTGTGGTGAGAATTATTTTTCTCGGTATAACACTTAAAGCCTTTATGAATAATGCATTATTCATTATGTATGCTATAATGCATTATGTTTCATAAATAATTGAAACCAAAGTTAAAATGCATTATAATATTTGCAGATTCCTTGTTACATCTGAAATTGGTTATTTGTAGTGCTTTTGATGCACTATAGGCTACTTTAGATACGTATTATAATTTATTATAACTGTGGTATTCATGAGATACATACAAGACATAATTAATGCATTAAAAATACTTTTAATAATGCATCATGCATAAAGGCTTTAAGTAAAATGTTACCCTTTTTTTCAGCAAATGCACGGTTGACATGAAACCTGTGTAAATATTTTGTAATTCTTCTATATTTATAATGCATGCATCTTTTATGACCACGCAATAATTGAGACATTACATGGAATATTGTACTTTTAAAAATTCATTTGTGAACTACAAAAAAAACAATCAAACCACAAACTTAAAAGCACCCGAAATACAGCCTTTCCATAATATATGAATATATTTTAAAATGTCGAATAGATTGGTCACCTGCTCAAATACAGTAGCGAAGGGAACTTGAAACACTAGCCTGGAGAGATTGTTTTTGTGGGGAGGCCAGAAACTCCTGTTTCATGAGATACAATACGGCCACAGACTATCCGTCCCCGTCGTCTATATTAAATAACAGCAGAGAATCACTCTTCTGTCATATTATAATGAATCATTTTTTGCTCTTTTGAGGTTAAATGAAACCTTCACATTACAGTGTACAAGTTATGCATAATTAAATATACACAACGTCCCACAAAATTATTACAGATCACATGATAATACAAATTACAAGTATATGTTGTCCATTCCAATACTGACCAAGGATTTGAAGTGCCTCCCATCAATCAAAAATAAATAAATATATGTTGTTATTTCAGAATATACACACACAGCAAACTTGGCAGGGTTAATTATTTAGTGTGTAAATAATCCATCAGAGTTCATTAGTGCTGTGTATGTCTTGAATACCTATCACTGAAGCGTTGTTGACTGTCTTTGCTGTTTACTGCATTATTTGTATGGATGCTTGTGAGTTTTGTGTCATGTGATGATGACTGTATTTCCCTTAATGATGTGGGGTTTTTGTGAGTCACCATCATTGCATTTGGAATGTTAAGGATCATGTTTGCCTGGTTGAAAATCTTGATTTATTATATGTTTCGCAAGAGATCCTTATTCCAGAGAGATGCTCACTTTAAAACAGCTCCTTATTTGTACAAGGAAAAAAACTGACAATACATTTTTTTTTATCCCATTTTTGAATCATTCGTTTCCCAAACAACTCATAACTGAATAAAATCTGTAGTCTGGTATGTAGATATGAGCTAATTTAACAAATTTAAAATAACTAAATACAATTAATTTATGCATAGAATGGGAGACCGGGGCAAATTGTCACATTGGGAAATGTAAGGTAAATCCAATTACACAAATTCAAAATCCTCTTAAAATATGTTGGTTATTTTTGTATATCATCCAAGCTACAATTCCAATTTCATCATGTTTTTTAATTTCATTTGTGTAAAAAGTGAACACAATAAACCACACTATTTTTGAAGAATTCTGAGTTGTTCTTAGGAGATTATTTTTTCTAAATTTGTATATATATACACACAGACACACACACATATATATAAATATATATATATAACTTAAATCCATGCAGAGATTTAGTCACAAATAAACCCACTATATATATTTATATATATATAACTTACTGGGGCTAGTTGTCACATTGATTACTCCATATATACACACATCTGTCAGTGTCTATGTGTGTGTGTGTGTGTGTGTGTGTGTGTGTGAATGTATATGGAGTAATCAATGTGACAACTAGCCCCGGCCTCTCCTAATGTAATCCTTCTCACTCTTCTCACTCTGAATGGTTTCTGATCTCCGGTTAAGACATTTCTCTAGGTTTAGTGTCAGTTAATTGCAACACACTGATCAGATTGCATCTTCAAAACATAAAAAAAAATTGTAGTCACTGACATGTAAACGTTCTCAGTTGGGCGCTGTGCAGTGATATACACACTGACCAGATGAACAGGTGTTTCACGTCATATCTGTTATTATATTATGTATTTTAGCACAGTTCGAACGCTCAGTTGACCAATCAGCATCCAGAACCGTATCCATCCGCTTCATCGGTGAAAGCTAACAAGATGGGTCCCGTGCGTGTATGTTTGTTTGTCTTATAATTTACGTGCAGATGTTTGTGCGTGTGTTTATATCCAGCGTTTTGAAACTGTTTGCTCTTGCAGCATGTGTTCTGTATTACTCCTTACAGCACGCCTCTGGTATGCGCCGCTATACTGTACTTAACCAATAATATATTACGCTTATTACTCTGTCTACCTGTCTCTCTCTAGGTGTTCTGGAGAGAGGACGACGCGGCATCTGTTCATTCCTCTGAAGCTCCGGCGGCCTGCAGCAGACGCGCCGGCTCACACAATGGAGACAACAGCAGCGAGCACGGTAACACACTTGCACGCTATGCTACAGATACACACGCAAGAGCTCGCTGTGTGCCAAGTGAAACAGATCTGCAGCAGGTTTGTCATCTCTAGCATACATTTACACTTTAGCACCACCACGGGGGTCTCCGACTGCACACACACACACACACACGTACACGCATGTACACACATCGGTAGACTGCTCCTAAATAACTGCAGCCTCTCGGTGTGTGTGTGTGTGTGTGTGTGTGTGTGGATGTGTGTTGGACAGGAAATGGTGCATGATGGATATAAAGACTCTTCTCTGGGCTCCTCTGCTCTGAGCACCAACCATGGCCAATAAAAACCAGAGTACATACTTCCCCGAGCACCGCATCTGCGTGTGTGTGTGTGTGTGTGTGTGTGTGTGTGTGTGTTTTGTCCGCTCAGCCTCAGCGCAGCAGCTGTGAGTCTGGCTCGGACAGAATATCTCACTGCCCGAGAAAGAGAAACAACAGACAGACAAACACACGGATAAATGATCACAATGAAGCACAGAGTCTGTCCTAGAGCATTATTTATACTGTAAACATTTGTCTTTTCAGAAGCCACGGTATATGTTTTTATGTTTTTATGTAAAGTTTGCTGACATTTTGTACCCTCTCTCTGCGCTCTTTTTTGCTTGTATGCTGTTAAGGCTATATAAATGCCTTTTTGCATGTGAAATGAGAAAAAAAGGATAACCTTAAAATGGTACATTCTAAATGAACTGGTTCTATTCACGTCAAAAATATTATTTAATATCACTGAATCATCCTACATACGTTAATTCATACCAGCAAAACTAATTGTATGGGTTTAACCAGGTAGAAATAGCTCTTTTCAGCTGCTATTTATAACAGCTGCAGGTTACACATTTTACAGTGCAGTATTTTATTGTCTGACATCACCTTTACAAGATGTTTATGCTTTTTTTTAAAATAAATGGTTATTTTTCAATGAAGAAGGAAGTTTTTAGCTTTGAAAGTTACTGTTTTTACAGTACAGAAAGGAAATGCTGGGTCCTAATGAGTAGGGGTGTAACAATATAGTTATTTTGTGTTATTTTATCTAATTTCTGTTATTAAAAATAAGAAAAAAGAAGCAAATTACAAACAATAGGACAAATTCAAAAATATGTCAAAAACAAAAACATGAATTAAACAAATTAACCACAAAACCAGTCAGATGGAGCAATTTTATGATTTATACATCACATGAAAGCTGAATAAATAAGCTTTCAATTGATGTATGGCTTGTTAGGATATGACAATATTTGGCTGAGATACAACTATTGAAAATCTGGAATCTGAGGGTGCAAAAAAAACTAAACATTGAGAAAATCTCCTTTAAAGTTGTCCATTTCTATTGGCGATTGTGCTGCATTCACTCACAAAAATAAATGTTTTATATATTTACGGTAGGAAATGTACAAAATATCTTCATGGAACATGATCTTTACTTAATAGCCTAATGATTTTTGGCATGAAAGAAAAATCTATAATTTTGACCCATGCAATGTATTGTTGGCTATTGCCACAAATATACCCGTGCGACTTATGACTGGTTTTGTGATCCAGGGTCACATATTAGTTCATAAATATAATAATCAAATGTGAAAATGAAATATTGCATAGTTTGTTGCTGTATGAATTAAATATAAATGTATTCTTATTAAAGCTAAAAAAGTGATTCAGTCAAGAGCATTAAGTTATTTTCTCTTTTGTCTGATTCACATTACGCAGGAATATTAGGCTGCTGTCACTTTAAGACCAACAGCACAGATCCATTACACTGATACACATCCGGTTTACTTTCACCTGAGACATAACCAGCTGTGTTTACATGGATACTTCACACGATGGGCATTTTGACATAATTGCGTGTGTATTCGACCATTCAAGCGCAATAAGACGTGAAAGAGAACTGAATTCACGCTCGCATGCCGAGAGACACGGCTTTCTGTGTGTCAGTCAGCGCGAGCACCGCATTGAGCTCTTTTTCACCGCTTATTATTTGTGCTTAATAACACTTTTTATCATCGAGCACGTCCCAAATTCGCAAATGTGGCAGCTTTCTGCGTGCGAACTTTGGCAGTGTGCCAGTCAACACAAGTCCCTTTTCAAGATATATAATTTTTTTAACATCAAGCAAGTCCGCTCTATCTTCTCATTCATGCTTTTCATCACTCTGAAGTGTCAATAGTGCTATATATTTACATACCGCGATATACACGATATAGTAAAACCTCTAACGATATTATATACCGTGGTAACGATCATCATACCGCCCAGCCCTACAAATGAGTCATGATAGTACCCCTTTAATAAAACTAACTGCTAAATTAAACCATATTGAACAGAAGTGAAATAATTAGTTGGAATGATGTATTTTGAGTATAATAAAAAAAATAATGTGTTTGAAATGATTTTAAATACTGTTTTTGAAAATGCATAGAGTACTGTCGCTGTACATTAATAGTTTATTGCATTTATTCGTTTTTGAAAATCTTAAAACCTTGTTCTAAAAAGTTAATGCAGCCAATGCAAATACTCACTGTCACTATCTCAAACATGTTAATAGTTGGTTTCTTTTTCTCAGGTGACTTTCTGGATCAGAGTGTCGCCTCTCCGAGCACAGGAGAGGAGGAAGACCCCGACAGAGAGAGGAAGAACAACAAGAAAAGAGGCATTTTTCCCAAAGTGGCAACCAACATCATGAGGGCATGGCTGTTCCAGCACCTCACGGTAAAACATGTCTCTCTTATGATCATAATTACGTGTGTTAATTTGTAACAGAGTAAAAACCAAACCAGCACGTGCTGAACAAAAGTTATTCAATGCAGTTCGATATAAATGTAAATGGCAATTATGGCTTTCAGAAACGCTAATGCTCAACTACTTTGAGATTAACGAAAGCAGCCCAAGATAAATGCATGTTATGTGATTATAAGGATCATAATAAGGTACTCAGTAGTTATCATGTAACCTAAAGTTGTGCTTCTTCATTTTGAAACTTAATCTGAAGTTCATCAACACACATATAGGCATATAAAACAGCTTACAGATGCACAGAGCATGATAAGAAGCTCGTGCCGGCGAGTCTGTACCTGCACGCCTGCATTATTTCAAGCTCAGTGACGCTCCCACATTGCCTAGAGGCTTATTGAACACACACACACACAAACACACACACACACACACACACACACACACACACACACACACACACACAGATGCACTAATGACCGGTGTAACAATATATTGGGATGAAACACAGGCAGGGTTTCCTTACTGTTGTCATGTGTACGGTGTGATAACGGTTTCCATGGTAAAGTGGGCGGGCCCAGCTCAGAGCCCCTCCCCCTCGCTCTGGCTTTGAATATATAATCTGCACAGACATTAAGCCTTTGTTTCTGCATCCTCATTTTCCTCCTCTCTCATTCGGAAACTTGTTGAATCTCTTTCCAAACAAATAGGCGCTCACACTACCTCATAAACACTAGCTCATATGCTTCCCACATAAAGGCTGTGATTTGGATTGGGTAATTAGTGGGTAGTTTGTTCCCTTCTTGCCAGCAGATGTGAAGCAGCAGAACACACGGCTGCCTGAGCGACCAACGTTATGGAAGAAATGTTTTATGATTTATATAAGAGTCACAAGAGGACAGAAAAGAGCTGAACATGTGCTAACCAGTCACTGCGGCTATG
>NC_138223.1:41046307-41163807 GCF_964197995.2 Scardinius erythrophthalmus
TGACTATTTTTTTAGCGCATTTTAATTGGCAGAACATTTTCTCGTCTTTGGCTTTTACTCATCACTGTAAACAGTATTTAGACCCTCAAGAGCCCTTCATAATCAAAATGACAACTAATTAGTATTTTAATAACCGGAGTGAAAATACATTAGGTGCTCTTCAAAGCCCAACACAAACAAGAGCGCAGAAAGCGGTGTGTGTGTGTGTGTGTGTGTGCAGCTCCGGCGCGCAGAGGAAACAGGTGAGGGAACGCGAGGGGCGAAAACGAGCTGCTGTCAAATTAAACAGAAATTATCACAGGGAACAGCTGGACTGGTTTATTTAAACATGGAGACGCACAGACACACACTCGTAAAGAGGAACACTGTCCTCCGAATGACCTCACAATACAGTGGGACTAAAAGATAACTTTATGTCTATGCTTTCCAGACAGGAACATTTGCTGTAGAGTTTTAGGTTCAATAGGCTACAAGTATCACAGGGTGAGTTAATATAAACTGGGAGGCCTAGGAATGTACGGTGGGGTCCAGAAAGAGACCACATAGAAAATCTTTGTTTTTATTCAAGCCTGGAAAATAAGTTTTTAGAATATATAAAGAAAGAAAAAAGCGATGACATAAAAATAAAGAAATATGTACATTAAGATTTTAAATGCATTTATTTTTGACAGTGAGCATGAAAATTGAGCATTAACTGAAATTCTTGTTAAATTTTATTTCAGTTTTTTTTCACTCAAATTATGCTGATAATACCATTTGCAAATAAATATTTTGTATTAAATTGCAAAAAAAACAGTAACCCCACTATATATGCTATATAGATGCTATATAGATGCTATATATATATATATATATATAATGCTGAATTATTTGAAGAGTTCAGATGCAAAAGCCTTTAAGTGATCATTTCAATCATCACTTAAATGGCAATTAATAGGTAATTTGCATTGCCATTTAAGTGAAATTACTGAACTTAAATATACGAGCTTCATAAAAATTATAATTCTAGAAGAAAATTTCAGATGGCACTTAGAGGCTTTTGCATCTGAACTCTTCATTTATAAATGTTTTATTAATTTAATATTGTTAAATATTAAATATATATATATATATTTAGGTACATTAGTATTTTCACCCCAAAAAATGGTTCTAAGCCAGTTATCTATATCTTTTGCTGTATTGGATTATTGGATTATTACAATTAATGGCAAAAGGAATGTTTGGAAATGTCTTTATTGAATTATTTATATTATATAAAATCTTTATTGATTTAATTTCTGACAATGAGCATGAAAATTGAGCATTAACTAAAATTATTTTCACTCAAATTATGCTGATAATATAAATTGAAAATAAATGTTTTGTATTAAATTGAAAAAAAACAACAACAACAACAACAACAACCAATTAATCCCACTATATATATATATATATATATATATCTTGCATTTGCAATAAAATTTGCAAGTAAATATTTTGTATTAAAATTCAGAATAGAGGTATTTTTACCAGTGGATTCTTTCAACCGCACTGTATATAGTAGATCTTAGCATTTGAACCCCACATAGACTAGCTCTTCCTATATAAATGAGCCTATACGGCACAGCAGGTTTGTTCTGTGTTGGATTGTGCAGTAAAGGTACTATGTGTTTCTTTGCTCCCTTGTGTACAAGAAAGGGCCCCCAAATATTTCACTTGCTGCGTAGTGTTGTTATGTGTTTGGCGTGCGTGTTGGGCCGTGTACGTGTGTGTGTGTGTGTGTGTGTTTGGAGTGAACAGGCAGAGGCATGAAGCTCGTAAACTTGGTCTCGTGGTGAGAAGAGGGGTTCAGTGAGGGGTCAGCTTTTAACCCCCTTAAAGAGTGGGACGGGCTCGTCCCCGCTGGGGAAACGGCTCTTATCTCTGATTGGTCACCTAACGGGCGGAGTTGAGAGAGATGCTAGCTCTCAACAACCTCAAAAAAGCGTTTATGGTACCTGCTCGTCACGCTGCTCATCCTGTTTATCTCTGTTTTTACTGCTTCTTAACATTCATCTATGCCTGTGCTTCTCAAGCTGTGGGATGCAACACTACATGGAAAATACATTATAAAATCTTATAAAATATAGACATTTTAATTGGTACATTCTCACTTCTGCAATGGGAATAGTAATGTGCTTGGCTGGATTTATCTGATTAACAACACAGTAAACAGTAATATTGTGAAATATTTCTACAATTTAAATAACTGTTTTCCATGTGAATATATTGAAAAATTTAATTTATTCCTGTGATCAAAGCTGAATTTTCAGCATTATTACTCAGTTTCAGTGTCACATGATCTAATTTTAGAAACTAATATGATGATTTGATACTCAAGAAACGTTTCTGATTATGATCAATGTTGAAAACAGTTGTGCTGCTTCATATTTTTGTGGAAACCAGGATACTTTTTTTCAATTGAATGCATATTTGTCAAATAAAAATATTATTTTATTGTTTTTGTTAAACTTCTGAACAGGTGTATATGAATTTTTTTCTAAATCTGTATTTTTGTCCAGTTTTCCCGTATGAATTTATATACTTTAAGACAAGATAAAAAAAAATTGTCTAAGAGTTGATTTCAAAGAATTTATTTTTCTTATTATTCTAACAACAAGAGTGCAGTAAGAGAAATAACATAATTCATCCATTCTCTGAAAATGAGTCCTTATGTCTTATGCAGTTTTGCTTCTTAAGTAAATGCATCTTTGTTGCAATAAGGGAATATTGTTGTGAATGTTTAGATTTGGTCAAAGTTGGCCGGAAAACTTGATGTAAAGGCAGGCTTCTCCTCTAATGGATAGAACGCTCACACGGTCGGTGTGTGTAATTCACTTCCTATGAATTAAAAGTAGAACTTCCCCTCCTTTGTGAAGGTTCGAATGGAAGCGAAGCACCTGGGGTGACGCAGAGGGGTCATTAATCATGTGTGGACTTGTGCCCTGGCACTCCAAGGTCAGAGGTCACGGGGAATTTTTCAGGCTGAGAAAGAGCAGAGCTGGGCTGCTGCCCGGGGTGTGAGGTCACCGAGTCAGGGGGTCATAGGTCAAGCATAGCATGGGAATAAATGCGGAAAGCATTGAAGTTCTGTGTTAATTTATGTTCTGTGTTAAAATAAAGTCGGTTTTTTTAGTGTTCTGTAAACGTCAGGCGTGTATGCATATGCAGAATTCGCCGACATGACAATGATTTTCACCCGTTTTCACCCAAATCTGTTCTCTTTAGACTTAATAAGCTGCATGATTTGAGAAATCACTCGTGTCTGTAGCACAAACTGTGCTGGATGAGCCGTGCGCCAAAGTTGAATACTTTTTCAAATGCGTTTGTTCAGATCCAGAACTATAAATTTTATTGATGCTTGCGTTTGAAAGGAGCCAGCACGTTAATAAAACAAAAAAAATGTCCTTTTATGCTCATTTCAACTGTTCTTTGCTTCGCTCCATCAGGTTTATCAATGCCAGGAGAAGGATCGTCCAGCCGATGATCGACCAGTCCAACCGCGCAGGCAAGTGCCTTGTAAAACTGACGGATTTTTGTTTCATTTCTCAGAGCTAAACTGTATAAAATGCTCTGTCATCCATGGAAATCTGCACTATGTTTTAATTATTGGTCTATGCAAGCATGCGACAGATGGATGACTTTTGCTGTTGCATTGCTGTCTTTCTGTTTATTTCAGTGTCTTGCACCACAAGTATCATGCTTTTGAAGGAGTCAAATGAACAAGTTTTAATGTGAAGCAGTTTTAAAACAATGGAAACAATCATTTGTCTCCAAACATGCTGAAAATTCAGGAATAAACTAGCATGTAAAATATATGCAAATAGAAAACAGTTCTTTTAAATTGTAATATTTCACAATATTACTGTACTGTATTTTTGATCAAATAAATTAGCAGAAGAGACTTCTTACATATATTGCGAATACATTTTTTTATAAAGTTTGCTTAATTCTAATAAGAATATTGTCAGTCCACCTGCAATATATGGTTTATATACAGCATATATATGTGTTTAGTTATATGTTTGTGTAGCAAATTGGATGTATGCAAAATCAAAAAAGAAAAAGTTTTAAAACAAGTTATAATGTGCATCAGTTTTAAAACAATGGACCAATCATGTATTTTTCCAAACATGCTTTTGGTCCAATTCTGTTGCGCTATTATTAAACGCAAGAACATGTCCTGAATGAACTGCCCCTAAAATGGTTTTCAGGATGAATTAGTTGAACTCAGCCTTATCCATCACACACAGCTTGGTTTCAGTAAATGTCTGGGTGGATTGGAAAGGAAGTGTTCTTAACATTGTGACAGTTTACACATTTCCTTTGGGAAGCTGTTATGTGTGGATATGTCTGACCTTCTTAACTGTCTCGTATGTGTGTGTGTGTGTGTGTGTGTGTGTGTGTGTGCAGTAGGTCACGGTGGCCCGTACACCCCTGATGGTCAGCCAATGGGAGGTTTCGTAATGGATGGTCAGTCGCACATGGGCATCAGACCACCAGGTACATCAACAAATGCTCAAATGTTTGAGGGGGAAAATGAACACACGTACTGTAACTGAAGCACTGCTTCATTTATAAAACGCTCTATAAAAGAATGATTCACACCATAATCAATTTATAAGAGATTATATTTTGCTTAAAGAAAATGAAGCCATCATTGCATTGTTTTTTTATGTGTTCATGACATTTAAGGAAACTTTCTCATTACTATAACACAGAAAAATCTCAATTTTTCTATATTTATATTTATATTATATTTAAAGAAATTCATAATTTTATACAGCAAGGACAAATTTTGAACAAATTGAGTGACAGTCAAGGTATATATAATGTTGCAAAGGATTTCTATTTCAAATAAATGCTGTTCTGTTGGCATTTCTATTCATCAAATAATCCTGAAAAAACAGTTTCCACCCGAATGTGAAGCAGCACAACTGTTTTCAACATTGATAATAATAATAAATGTTTTTTCAGAGGTGTAAAGTCCAGGGGGCAGAAAGTAAAAGTCCTGCCATATGTTTATTCCAGCCATGAACTCAGCCAGCTGATTTCAATAATTAGTTCTCTAATTAGTTGATAGCTTTGCCATCAATTTACATTTTACAATATATTCAAATAGAAAACACTTACTAGTAGAATATATATATATATATATATATATAACTGTCATAAAAAATGCATTCATTTTTTTTTGTAAATGCATTACAAAAAAAAATGCTTAACTGTCATAATAAAAGTCCACCTGCAATATATGGTTTATATACAGTGTTTATATGCATAGATATATATTTATTTTAGCAAATTAGATGTATACAAAATTACTGAAATGAAATAACTAATTAATAATAAACATTTACTCTAAATTCACCAAAAACATTTGAATGTACAAGATGAGAATTATCCATTCTCAAGGCTGTCTGTAGATGTGTTTGTGATTTCATGAAAGTCTCTCTCTCTCTCTCTCTCTCTCTCTCTCTCTCTCTCTCTCTCTCTCTCTCTCTCTCTCTCTCTCTCTCTCTCTCTCTCTCTCTCTCTCTCTCTCTCAGCGGCTCTGGGTGGTCTTGGGGGAGTGAATATGGGTCTGGAGAGTCAGTGGCACTACATGTAAACAAACCCCTGCCATCCTGATGAACACAGCAGACGAGAGGTACGCTTCTGCACCAGGGATTCCCCAGTATGGAAACATCCCTCACGGCGGTTCGACCCAGCTAATAGTCGTAATTCTTTAACGCTTTCATGTTTGTTCACCTTTTCAGTTTTCTTCATGCTCTCTTAAAAATAAAGGTTCTTTACTGCCATCGATGGTTCCATGAAAATCCTTTCAAATCCATGGAATCTTTCCATTCCACAAAAGGTTCTTTGGATTATTAACACGTTCGTCACGCTAAAAATAAGGTTATTTTAAGAGCCGTTGACTCAAAGGTTCTTTGGGGAACCAAAATTGGTTCTTGCAACAACAACAAAACCCACTTTTGGAACCTTTATTTTTAAGAGTGCGTTTAATCTGCAAGAGCAGTTTATAAAAATAATTTATAAAAATCAGCTCACAGCAACTGAACAGCAAAATCACCATCCCATATTTCCACCGTCACATGGCACAAACCGCCCAGTCCAATTAATTAGTCACTCAATTACTAAGTGGAGACAGTTTATGACATTGGAATCAGTTAATGTCTCAACCCACAGGAAAAGATAAAGATGAAAGCGGGGGTTTTGACAGAAATGTCAGCTGAATTGATTTGCGACCGTGCTGTCGCCAGTAGTGTTTCCTCATAAATGATTTCAACTCTTTCTCATTACACACTCAGGCTTTTTGGCGAGAGGATCGATCCTTTGCTCACGGACCCGGAGTTTTCGGGCGGATTCAGAAATTGGATTTTGACTTGCATCACAATAAACGGCCTTCATTCAACGGTACAGATACCCTAAAGAAACCCCTACAGCTTTACTCTCGGAGCGAGGCGCCAGACGGATTCAAGATGGCCGCCGGGACTCGTGTTTCCTGTGATGGGCAGATCAACTGTATCAGTAAACAATACAGAAAAAAAGAAATGCCTCAAGCCCTGGACGTACTCGCTCTGGGCCGGGAGATTCTTTCACGTGACCTCTCACCTGGAACCAGGTGAATCTTCAAGTGGCCTGAAAGGTCAAAACAAAGTCTCGTGTTTCAACGCAAGTGCCACCTGAAATCAAGAGTCATTATTCTGCAGACAAAAGTCCGGGAGCGATAGACGCCTCCGTCACACCACCAGATGCCTACGTCACATTGACGGAAGTTTGCGATCCAATCTGTGCAAAGCTATTCAATACAAAGCCCATAACTGTATATAATGCTGCTGGATGTGTCAAATATGACAGAAAAGGTTCATAAACGCCCAATGAATGCAACTGAAGGTTTCTCATACACAATTTACTGCGGTATAAATGCGCTTAGATGCATCTGGACAGTCGATGAGATTTTGAAAAGGTACTAATGATTGTTCTGGATTTGACTGAAGTGAGCTGAGCTGTATATTCACACTATGTGTGTGTGTGTGTGTGTTTGTGTGTGTGTGTGTTTGGTTGGTTTTCAGTGAGTGTGGGTTTATTCACATAAAAATTCATACCTCAACACGTGTGTTATATCATTATTATTGCACATGGGTGATTCGTCTGTGTATGGACTACTGCTTTCTGAATATTATATACAGTACATAGTTTAAAAAGTACACTATTGTTCAGAAGTTTGGGGTCTGTAAGAACTGTTTTTTTTTAAAGAAATTAATACTTTTATTTAGCAAGGGTGCACTAAATTGATCAAAAGTGACAGTAAAGACATTTATGTTACACAAGATATCTATTTCAAATAAATGATGTTCTTTCGAACTTTCTACTCATCAAAGAATCCCGAAATAAAATGTATCAAGGTTACCACAAAAATATGAAGCAGCACAACTGTTTTCGACATTGATATTAATCTGAAATGTTTCTTGAGCATCAAGTCATCATATTAGCATGATTTCTGAAGGATCATGTGACACTGAAGACTGGAGTAATGATGCTGAAAATTCAGCTTTGATCACAGGAATAAGTTACATTTACTATATATTCAAAAAGAAAACAGTTCTTTTAAATGGTAATATTTCACAATATTACTGTTTTTATTGTATTTTTTCTTGATCAAATAAATGCAGCCTTGGTGAGCAGAAGAGATTCTTTCACAAACATTAAATGGACACCCAACTTGAACAGTAGTGAATGTAAAACAATAAGCACTGATAAATGTTTCAAACAGCTACATTTACCTCGGTGTGTTGCATGTTTATTTTTATAATCTCAAAAATAAGTCTGACCAAATTCTGCCTTTAAGTCTTCAAAATCATATAATGAGATAATTAATTGAACTGTATGTCTGGTTTATTCTTCACACTGACCATGGAAGATGAATTTGAGCACAATGCATTGTGGGATACAGTAGTCCATGCAGTGCGCTCTGTTAAATACTACATATTTTTGTATTCTATGCATACAGTGCACACTTCACATATTATATACTGCAGGAATAGTGCCTTTGCACAGCCTTTGCTTTGTTGGTAAGCGGGTTGCACAATGGAGGTGGTGTGTATCGCCCCCTGTAGGGCATGAGAGGTACTGCTTTCTCCTGTGGTTTCTTTTGCAGTCCAATAACTTAAACTGGAAATTTCATCAACAACGGAGGTAAATGAATGTCTAAGTCCAGGGGTGTCCAATCCTGCAGAGGTCAGGTCCATCCCTGCTCCAACACACCAAGACCTTCATGAGCTGCTTCAGTCGCGTTTGATCAGGATGGTAGATCTCCAGGATCAGGATTGGACACCCCTGGTCTAGTCCAAACAAAAATGAACTAAAAACTATATCACAACTGACTTCTATAGAAAAGGGAGGAGGATTGACTGAGAGAAAGCGGCTTGCGAACATGGGTTGCGGTTGTAATGAAACCATCTGTGGTATGAAGGTGAGTGATGGTCAGTGTAATTAAAATGTCTGGGTTGGATTTTAATGCTTGATCTCTCTCTTCTTCCACTTTCCTGTTTAAACTCACTACCAAAACAAACCCGCCATCATCTCAACAGAGGAGAATCTTGAAGCTAATCCAAAACCATGTTTACAATTCTGGCAAACTGTTTTACGTTGACATATTTGACTCTGAAGCAGCTTTCCTGTTTGCATTATGAGTGTATGTTTCAGATCAGTTATTCTGGAGGGTTTTACAGTTCCTACAGACCTTCAGCCGAAATCTACAGCATTTTAGGATCAATAAAGTGTTTATTTGCAAAAATTGCAATTACAAAAATGCATCCAGAAATTTTACTTGTTAAAAACAAGCACTACTTAAAAAAATAAAAATATATATATATGTATATGTATGTATATATATGTATGTATATATATATATATATATATAAACTTCTAAAATATGTATATATTATTTTATGAAATTTTACTTTTTTTTGGTTTATTACAGTAGTTAAAAAAGTTATAATGTGTTTTTGTGTGTGTATAGATAGATCGACAGAATAGATAAAGAGATAGATAGATAGATAGAACCAGACATAGATAGATAGATAGATAGATAGATAGATAGATAGATAGATAGATAGATAGATAGATAGATAGATAGATAGATAGATAGATAGATAGATAGATAGATAGATAGATAGATAGATAGATAGATAGATAGATAGATAGACTTCATTTTATTTTTATTTAAGCAAAATATAATTTATTATTTGGGGCATAATCATTTATTATTATTAAATCATCTATGCCTGATTAACACACACTGTTTTAACCATTTAAATCATGCACATAATAAGAGGTGCCCACAGTCAACAGGAAACGAGGCGATTGAGTGTCTCTGGATCTGTTTCAGTTCAAGGGTAAAGAGGGAAACGAAGAGAGCGAGAGACAAACAGAGGAGTGTCAGGTTGTCCTGTGAAAGCTTGTACCGGGACAGGAAGTTGACCTCGTTTGAAGAAGCAACTGGCTTCATTTAACAAAGACATGGACTTACTGTGGTCAACATGAAATCAAACTTAACCCTCTTTAAACTCAGTGTTTGCTATTCCAAATATTTATTCATCTATCTTAATCTGAAGTTTCAGCACTGATATTTCTTTCACTGTACACTCTTAAAAATAAAGGTTCATCTGTGGTTCCATGAAATCTTTAAATTCCACAAAAGGTTCTTTATAGTGGGAAAAGGGTTCTTTAGATTGTTAAAATGTTCTTCACACTAAGAAACTGTTCACCGAAAGGTTCTTTGGGGAACCAAAAATGGTTGCACAGAATCTGAATCTGAAGATAAAGTATACATAGAAGTTTCCAGGAAGACGCACATTGGTTTAATGAATGTGAATAACAATAAAGCTACAAATCAGAATGTCAAACAACAAGAAAGGAGCCTCCCGAAATCACACAGACTGAGACGTGAACTGTTTGATGGGTCAGTGTACATACAGTACAGTTCCCATCATCCAACCCCTGTGTGACCCTCACCCAAACCACACCAAACACAGGCCTGTGAGTGATTATCACACACACAGACACACACACACACACACACACACACACACACACACACACACACACACACACACACACACACACACACACACACACACACACACACACACACACACACACACACACACACACACACACACACTCAATCAGCTCCTCTAATCAGGATCTAACCACAAAAAGGCCAACCAGGGGTCGTTAGGTACCTTTTCTGATGACATCATCAGACTCCTGTGGGTAACCGGAGCTGGACCGGCACTGGCGGCAATACAAGGCCGTATATCACAGACTTTCCCAATAACCGACTGTTCGTGGAACAGCCATTTATCAAATGAAAGGCCTTGTGTGTGTGTGTGTGTGTGTGTGTGTGTGTGTGTGTGTGTGTGTGTGTGTGTGTGTGTGTGGACTCTGATATAAACACAAGTAATCTGTTGAGGTAGCTTTAGCAGTGACAGGGCAGTCAATCAGGCCTCCGTCTACATGTCAGCCTGACAGTTTAACAGTTCACGGGAGATTTATTAGACACGGGTCAGATCAAATAATATATCCCCAGTCTGCTCTTGTTTAGAATGACTTAGCTCTATTGATTAGACTCACCCGCGAGGCCCGGTCTGACATGGGCTGAACTCACAGGAAACTGAGCTAAATTGCCAAACCACAACATATCATGCTTTGATAATTCAATGAGATGCTCTTCATCTATCATACAGTGAACGGCTACAGCGATTCAGGAAAGCTGGATCTTAAAGACGTCTCAAAGGAATAGTTTAGCAAAAAAAGGGAAGAAATGCTGCCAAAACTTTTACTCCCATGACGTTTCAAACCACCAAACTGCTCATTTGCATACAAAAATATAAGTCAGTCAAGCTCTAGAAAGCACCAATAAAACCATAATAGAACTTTAAAAGTGGTCCATTTTAAGTATTTTTTACAGGTCAAAAATTAAAATAATCATGAAAAAGAAAAAGAATGACATGAGTTTTTTTTGGGTGAACTATCCTGTTAACTATCCCGTAAAATAAGGTTAAAATAGTAAATAAATAAAAAAAGAGATATAAATAGGCTACATTAAATTAGGATAAGTAAGTAAATTAATTAATTGAACTAATTAATTCAAATAAATAAATAATTCATCTAGAGTAGTAGTGAGTAGGAAAAAAAAAACATAATTACTTAATAGAAATTTATATATATTCCAAATAATAATATTTTCAATTGGTGTAGTGTATAGTATACCAATTTAAATTAGTATAAATTTGGTCTTAATGCATGAAAATATATAGATGCCTTTTAATTTTGGGGATGGCGGTTCCTTGCACGAGGATGATAATATTTGGGGTCCGCAGCATTTTAAAAGATTAAGAATCCCTTTCAGGCGCAAGGCAAATCATTTTGACTACTAGTTTGAACAGTAATTTGTTTAATGTTATGAATTGTCCGACTTTCTGTTAACGATATCGTTTGGTATGACATCAAACGGATGTACATTTCCACTTAACCTCCACGAGGTCGATCACGTGAGCCTTTAAATTTATGTTGAGCTCCTGCAGCTATTTCCTGTTACATTACCCTGAAATAACACTGAAGCTTTGCAGTGGTGCCGTCGACAAGCAAAAGCACTGCAAGAAACCAAAACATTAACATTTAAATACATTACTAGTAGACACATTCTGTATTATGACATATTAGACAATGTAATCACTCCATAAGTACAATAGGAAAACAGTTCTGACAAGCTAAGATCACTATCAACCATTATTTGGATACAGTTCAGTTCAGAAAAGCACACACACACACACACACACACACACACACACACACACACACACACACACACACACACACACACACACACACAATGAGCCACGAATACAGACACTTTTCTACAGTTACTGACCTGTAGTGACACAGACGGACAGTCAAAGCCACGCAGTCTCCAGACTTTTGTCAGTATGGTGATGAATAGCCTACTCACAACAAGAGATTAGACAATAGAGTTGGCTACTAGTTAAGTTGTCACTGGTGTAAAATCATATAAATAATAAATGAATAGCCAAGGATCTCCCTCAAGCTCAAGTTTTCTAAATATTTTGTCATATTTTTGATGACAGTAGTTTCCAACAGATTGATAAAGCAGCTTTACTGCAGTCTAAGTGTAAGTGTATACTATTTGACATAAGCTATAGCTAGTTACCATAAAGTGATAGAAACAAGGCATTTGCGAATTCTGCATGGGGAAGATCTTGAACTCCTATTTAAATGGCTGGATTTGAAAAATCGCAGAATAAGGATAATTATAAATGTGTACTATATTAATTTATTTGAACCATATTATTTGAAGGAAAATGTATTTATTTTTCCTATTATCATTATTGATGTTGCGGCGTCATGTCTGAGAAAACCCCTTACCCATGAAAATGACTGTAAACACAGATGTCTAGGCTCATTACTTGAATTACTAATTTTATTTTACATTGTTTTGTGTTTAGAAAACGAAATGTAGCCTACATTTTAAAACTAGCCTAGCCTACCGATCTGCGCTCGCTCAAACAGACTTATTACACCATTTAACAAACTATTAGTTTTATAAAACTATAAAGTCTTTAAAGATTTTTTCAGATATTTAATTATTTCATTACACAGCTATGTTGTTATTATGTGTTTTTTTAAATTATTTATTTATTCATTTATTTAAATGCCAGTCACATTACAAACAACGAACATGTCTAGTCGGTTGTTATTTGTTGTATGCGTCGCTGCGCGTTGCGTAGCAGCTGCGCACAGCGGATGTCCTCGAGCACATTTCCGCAATGAATCCTGGGAGGAACTGCGTATTTGGCGGAATATTTGAACAATTTATACAAATCATCAATCCAGGCTCACGATGGGAACGAAAAGCAGAAATAATATAACACGAACTCTATGAAATATTGCGCTGTATACATTCCGAATAATCCAACAACATGGAGGGCAGACGCAGTCAGGATTCACAATGCGAGCGAACTGACATCGCCAAACTGACGCAGATGAAGTCGAAAGTAAACAGATTGAAACGGAGCCCGAAAGCAGCGACACTGAATCCCGGGCAGATCCGTAACACAGGTACCAAACCACCCGAAAAACACTCATTATTCTGCTTTATGTCGCATCTAACTCATGTGTGAAAGCACCAGCCTTTTCTATGAATGTTACATTGTTTATTCCCGTCGGAAAGTATTTAGCCATTCCTGTTGTGTAACTGTTTTCGTAATTTTGTAACGTATTTGTTATGAAATTAAACATTTTAATGAAACAGTAGACCAAAAATGCTCTGGTCAAGTGGAGACCTCAACTTGATGATTTACATTTTTTTCATTTATTATTGAATCGTGTTTTGACATTTTGTCAAATGTGGGCATGAAACATGCAAGAATAACATAGTAGGAAAGTCCCACATATAAAATCACTATGAAGTTTTTAGTTTCTGCATTAGGTGATTAATATGCTTTGCAAAACCATCAGATACAGCCATGTTTCTTCACTAAAGCATGTGTTTCATAGCAGAGTTCAAAACACCTACACGTCCAGCAAGAGGCCAGTTCAGAAGCCTGATACCTGACGACTCCCCCAGCAATGATCCTGACTCTCATCAAGATATTATATGGGATACGACGTCTCCGTCACCCATTCGACATGGTAATAATGTCTATTGGAATTGTGCATTTTGAAATTCCTCTTTAAACATGCAGTATGACAGAAGTGTATTTATCTTCAGGTCGTGGACAAAGGAGAACTGCAAACGTCAGAGCGGTGGACATATCGGACATTGCCAATCGGATCGCTCCAAAGGTTTGCTCGAGGAGCGTGAACTGCTACAGTGCTTGTGTTTTCAGTTCAAAATATAAAAGTGTGTGTGTTGTCATTTCTTTGATTATAGAGTGGAAGACTAGAAGAAGTGGATTCATCTTTACTGCAGTGGATTGGAGACAGTGCCATTCCCTGCACACCCGAAGTACGACAACCCAAAGCCAAGCCTGTGTCGACAAAGTAAGAGGAGGGGGAATCTTTAGGCTAATTTAAATTTTTCATTTCAAAAATGTATTTTCAAGAGAATCCATGATCAAATTTATCTCTATACTAGAGATTGTTTTTGTTTGCTAGACACCATTTCAATCCCGCATGTAAATTTAGCTCACATCACTTAACTTGTCACGGATTGATGATGTAAAACTCTGGAAGAGTCTTCTTGCGTGTGTCCGTTTTTAACGCGTCTTGATCGCTGTACAGTCTGACATTAATAACAACTGAAATCCCACAGTGTGACATGGCTTACAGCGTGGATCATATTCGTACAGTCTGATAAACAATCATAAAGGACTACTATAAATCATGCACACGGCTTAAGAGTGTGTCTCAGTCAGCTCCCAAGTTCAGTAGTCAGGGCACTGATCAGGGAGTCATAAATCCCACAATGCACTGCAAAAATGCTCAGTCCATCTTTTTCCTAAAATGCTTTGCGTGAATGAAGGGTGTAACTTCCGTTAAACTGTGAAAAAACCAGTGAAGTGATCACTATGAACACAATATTATGCTTCTTTTTAAAAACTGGTCACAGTGAGATGACATTATTCTTCTCATCGTAACATCGAACATTAAAAGGAAATTTAAAAGTGTAAAAGCATCAACAAAGTACATTCAACAGACCATGATTAACCCTAAAATGCTCGATTCTTTCCGCAGCAATATTACGGATGGGTTAAAAATCACTGTGGTAATATATATTTGTTTTATGTAACATACGTTACATTTTTTTATAATTGTATTAAATTTATTTATTGTGTTATTTTCTCTTTTTATTTGGAACTTAAATATAGGCTGCAATCCAAATGATCTTTTTGAATTATTTGTGATGGGCACAAACAGCTTCACATTGTCAAATACTATAATGCCGCAAGGTGCGATGATGCATTTTACATTTTATGCATCAACTACCCATTTACAGTAAAAGGTACAGAAAAGTGCAAATGTATATCATATTAATGCATTTAGTTTAGGGCTGTCACTTTTGTGAAAAAATCCTGTTCGATTTTTGAGACATAAGTGTTCATTGAATCGATTGTAAAATCGATTTTCCATGTCTAAAGACGTTTCCATTTTAAACGCAAAATATGGGCAAATCCACGAACAGGCATTAGGACGAACGCAAAGAGGGCGCTTGAGACGCGCACAAGTCTGCAATATTTCTGATGATTTTTTGGCGTGAAGTTTTTCGTACACAGTGATAAACAGGAGTGCAACATTCTCGAAAAACAATAAGCAGAGTGGACTGCCATAGCATAAATGAAAAACATTACCTCAGTCTTCAACATGGCTGTGTTTACGATTAGAAATGTCAAACAAATTTCGCCTACGTTGGCGATTGTAGACGCGTAGCTCGAATTTGTATCTGAATGCATGAGACTGTCTGCATACCGACAGAATTTACAGTTTTGTAGTAAAAAGAGACGCATTATTATGCAGAATTTGCTGTCATGCGTGTTTGTCAGAGCCTGCAGTTGCTGTGTGACGCGCGTTCGCTGCGGGCGTATCGTGACGAGCTGGACGCGCTCCGAGAAAAGACCGTTAAAATCGATTCCCTATTTTCGTTTTCGAAACTTGCGTTGGTTGGTCCAATCGATTGTGCAATCGATTTCCGAACGTAAAGTGACAGCCCTTATTTAGTTATTGTCCATATTCATCTAAATTCTGCTGTTTTGTATGTCGCAGACAGAGCACTGTAGAAGATCTCATGCGGCTGGCGAAGCAGTTTGACTTCAACATGAGGCAAGATGAAGCTCAAGAACAGAGCTCGGATGAACCGGCTTCACATGGTGACCGATGCCCAACAGCTCACATCGGTTCTGTCTTGAAGAGTTCTGCTCTCGAACCCAATGACAAGAAGCCTGTTGATGAAAGGGGGCTTAATCAGGAGATGGAGGATGATCTTGATTTCCTTTTTGATGGGCCGACTCAGCGGCTCAGCGGGCGTCTCAGTCAGGCGTCGAGTTTTCATACTCAGGTTGTCCCTGAGAGAAATGCTGTGAACGCCTGTGATTCACGAAAAGGTTCTTCGCTCTGTACGACAGCAAACACTGACCGTAAGCAAGTTAATAATGCTGATGATTTTGATGACGATTGGAGCAGCGACGGTTTACTTGATGACTCTTTGCTATTGGAGATGACGCAAAACCCAGATCTGTTTGCTGCACCACAGCACAGTTCAACACAAAAACAAACTCACAAGAATCAAACTGCCTTAAGTGTAATGGCAAACAAATCGCAAGAAGCTAAAAAGGATGTTAAATGTGGCACACTTCAAGGGCAAAAGGCAAAAAGCGAACAAACTTTTCAGCCGGACTCTCGGATAGAGGCGAAGCCTTGTGGAGGGTTGCCTAGAATTGGAAATCACATTGTAAATAATTGCACAAATCAGGTTTTTCCCATGAGTAAAGCTTTGCCAGTTGCTCCAAGCTGCTTTAATGCCAATCAGAACCAGCAATATCAGCACAAAACGCAAGAACGACAGCATCCGGTTATTCAGAATTCATCTGAACTCAACAATGTTTCCTCAACGCGCCGTTTCCATTCAAACACCAAAGAGATGCTGCCGTCCACCGGCCTCAGTACCATAAAACCCCTTCATTCAAAGCCGCCCAGCACGCACCAGAATCCAAACTCTGGAGGTATTGGACAAAGAGAAGAGGATGGCGTTACAGGCCGAGATGGCTTCAGTGATGTTTTAGATGAAGACTTGGACTCCTTTTTTGCATCTGATGACATCTGGGATGACGGAGCCGAGGACGATGATCTGTTCTGTGAGGCGTGTGATAATCTTGAGGAGTTACCTGGCAAGTCTGAAACCCCAGACACAAACGGCCAACACAACACCACAAAAGCAGCACAAAACAAACCGTGTGAAACGGCTAGTCAGCAAACTGTATTTGCTCATCCTTATCCACCCAAAAGGCCGACTGTTAATGTTTCCATGTCCAGTGCAAACACATCAGCGTCTCTGTACGGGCAGAAAGCACATGCTGTGAATTCTGGGCCTACAGGACTCGGCTCTAATGTGTCATGTGACACAATGAGACCATCTGGTCCCTTAAGTAATGGGCCGTATAAATTTAAACAGGTGAGCAGCTCCGCACAGCAGGGTCACGAGAGGGGCGTGTTGGCCGTCCTCCAATCAGATGTGAGAATATCAGACAGTCACCAGTTCAAGAAGCCACACAGCGACTCGTTCAGGTCTGCGCCGGGCCTCGCCAAAGGTACATACTCTTTGTTTTATTATGGTTGCAAGTGGTTTTTAGGGGTATGATATCTTTAAATGTCTAAAGAACTAAAAATCTAGGTAGACTTTCACTTAAATCAAGCACATTTTCCAGTTTTTCACAAGGGCACAAGGGAGAATCCCGATGCACGGATATCAAAATTTTGGCCAATACGATAATTCTTAAGCCTATATTTGAAAGCCGATAACCGATATATTGGCTGATAAATCTAAATCCAAATTTTGATGTGATTTTTGAGAGCCTGATTACAAAAACAAGTCTCACCATTAAAAGCCATGTACCAAGCACACAATTATAATGTTTTCATTGTAATGTTATGTAGCCTATATGACAGACTTGCGCTGCACATGTTGCACTTTACTGTATTTTCCTTTTTCAAAGTGATTCCAATCATTTTTCAAGCAATTCAAAACCATCATGTTGAACAGTGCGCATCTGAAATGTCTCAGCTGAAGGAAATAATTCATTATTTATCAGCTTTAATGTATTGGCCAAATTTTCTTAGCAGGCCGATGACTATAATATAAAAAATGAACGTATCGGCCGATACTGAGATGGTGGCCGATATATTGTTAATTCCTAATATTTATTCATTTTTATTGATATATGATCAATAGTCATAAACAATATTCACTACTACTGTCACATAAGGTCAATAATTTTACAGAATAATCATAGATTAGTTGACAACAGTTAGTTGGTGTGCTGTACAGTTCTTAAACATATCCAAAAATCAAACATCCATTATATATTATCATCCATATAAATATATTATACACTACAGTTCAAAAGTTTGAGGTCGGTAAGATTTTTTTTTTTCTTTTTTTTTTTAATGGCTGTTAAATCATTTTACAGAAATGTAATATTTACTTAATCAAATACCCTTGTTGGTGTTATATTCACCAAATATCTGACTTCCAAAACTCTCCTGAAGTGTTGCTGTGTGTGTGTTTTCTGTAGACTTGAGTAAGTCTGAAGCCGCGAGGTGCAGTGATGCTGAGATCGAGAGGAAGAAGCAGCAGGCTATGGAGAGGCGGAGACTCAAGATGCTGGCCAATCAGAACCTCAGAGCTCCTTTCTGATACAGCGTTACTATGGAGATGTACAACAAAACAGACCGGCAGAGGTCTATGTCTATATAAAGAGTTACACTGTTTCTACATCACAACTAAAGCTGTTCCCATTATAAACAACAAACCTGTGCAGTTTCATGGATCTAATTGTCCTGCATCATGCCACTTGTTTGTGGACAATGTTACCAGAACTGTTGGAATAATGGCTTTTGCTGCTTTAAGGGCCATTCTTATATGTAGAACATTTAAATGCTGATCTAAGGTCATTAACGTTTCTGTTTGGGCATCAGAGATCCTAGATCAACATTTTTTGATAAACATGTATGATGACGTTCTCAATGGATCCCCATTGGTTACTAGAAAATCAGGAGGAGCTGCCCTTTTCACTTCAGTCACTTTAATGCGCATTAGATGCATTTCTAAGTAAATTGTATAATAAATATTTCCTTCAATCTTTATTTTAAACATTTTATTTTCACAATGCTTAAAGGAAATCACTCTTGTTCAGTTTATAATGAAGAAGAAATTTTAAAAATGTTGGTTGGTTGAGTTTTACTGTTTTTGTCAATGTATGAGTCTTTGTAATTAAGAAGCCCAGAATAATAAAGTGACTTCAAGTAAGTGATGTACAGTATTTATTGAGTTGGAACTGTCATTGTAATCAAGGGAATATTAAATAATTTACAAATATCCTGTATTTCATCTATATGCTTCGTTTCAGAGTCGCGTCAGGAGCAGCAGATTGAAATGGCCAAACTGACACTTCATCATAATTCATCTTTTTCAGGTTCTCCCGGTCATTTTGAACATTCATTTTGGAAATTTGGGTGCTGGGGTTTCCAGGCCTGTGACTGGTTGCAATTAGTCATAATTTTTTTTTCTTTAAGACTGTTCATAATAACTAAGTTTGTTACATAAACAAGAAGATTGGTCTAATTTGGTGCCAAAATTACCCCAAGTAACTGCTAGTCGTACTAGTTCTTAAGACAGACGTAACATAATGGCTGTTTATGAAACTGATCCATGGTAAAGTCAAAGAAATAAAGTCTTCTGAAAGATTTATTCAGCAAATGTGACTTTACATGATTTTTAAACATCCTTATCCTGTTATTTGCATTTTCAGATTGCCTATCTGACCAATACCTAAAGGTAGGGTTAGCAATTTGGAAATTGAGCATTGAAAGCATGAGATCCCGCCCTCCCTTCAGAGCGTCTCCAAAGCCACGCCTCCTTCAGGACACATGAACCCGCAGAGTCTGCAAAGTGTTAAACTACCTCATGTCTCTAAGCACATAACATTATAATAATAATGAACCTAGACAAATTACAGAGCTCTAGTTGTACCACCTGACTGCTGCAGATTAGTTTTGGCGTTGATAGTGTTGACACTGAAACACATAGACCCGAGTCTGAGGAGTGGACGTGAACAGCTCCAGGTAGAACGTCACGGGTTGCCATCTCTTAATTACAGTTACGACATGCCTTGAAATGCAGCATCAGCTGTTGTTTTGGTTCAGGAGGAATTGTAAAAGGCGGCTGCTGTTTGTGGGGCTCAGTGACTGACGTCTGTCTACAACTCTGCATAGACTTACAGAACGCGCAGATGACGTGTGATGTCGGCGCGAGCAGATGCGCAAAGATATGTAAAAACATGTTGACAGGCAGGTATCGGAATGATTGGATGAGCATTGTTGGGTCCTGAGACTTCCACAGAAGACACATGTGCACGTTTTAATATTTAGACCACTTCTATTATTGATTGCTATCAGTATGTGAAGAGAGTTTCAACCAGTGTATAGCAAAACGTATTTATAAAACAAATTGGCTACCCTGCCTTTAAGCACAAGCGTGCAGGTAAAGGGGTGTAAGAGTGTGTAAGGCCTCTCAGGCGGGCTGTTTCTCATCATTAGCTGTCCTCGGACACCTGCGGCACACATGAGTGCTCCTGAAAGTCGAGTCTTGTTATCAGCCTGCCGGTGTGTAACTGTAGCTAGCGCACAGAACTATGAAAAGCCCCCGCGGCCCGGGATGCGGTTTCACCTGACCAGCGGAGCGTCCAGGCACTTACCTGGACCATGTGTTGACTGAACTCTGATGAGGACAGCATGAATAGGGCCTTCGGTGAGCTTCATGTCGTACATGCTGAGATTAGTGTGTGTTTTGATATGGGGCTGACCTGAGGATTACATGGCTGAAGTCAAAGGTCTACATCTGTGCTTCATTAACCACTAGTTCGCTAACAAGTACACACAACACATTAGGTTGATGTGACTGCTATTAAAGCTGAAAAATGGTCTCAATTTACAGCGGTTCGGTAGCTTGACACATTGTTGAGGCAGAACGTGTCTGGGGTAAAGTGGGCTTTAGAATTAGGCCTACATCGGCATGGTGTCGTCATTACAATTATGATTCCCAAGCCTGAAAGAAATCAACAATGATTTACATCTTTTCCCAGCAAGCAATAGCCGTCATTTCACTGTCTAGGTTAACTATAGACCCGATATAGTCCGGCTATGAGTGACCCACGTCTTGCCAAAATAACCTTGAATTTGGTTACATGTTGTTTTTGCCAAAATAACTTGCAAGATGTATGATATTCCATCATGTAAGCAATGTGCATTTTCATTTCTTTGTTATCTAATTGATGACTAGTCTATTCTTGGGCTCTGGTTTAGAATTCTATTAAATTTTCACTGACAGCCCAAATTTTGCCTTGTTTTAGCCTAGACGTCTGGGCTGTGTTTGGACGGCTATTAGACGTCTTTTAAACGCAAAATTGCTTGCTGGGTTTTCTGACTGGAGAATTTTGATTTGTGAGTGTAAGCTTTAATACATTATTGGGAGAAGTCATGGAAATTCATTGGTCAGAAAGTCTGGAAACCCACATTTTCTCCAAAACACACTGGGAACAATTATTTGCCGCCTTTTATTAAATACTTTTTACAACCTGCTTTTTCCAAGATAACAGCTCTGATGGACAGATAAAACAAGTACCCCATGTGTAAAATGAAATGCTCTGCTGTATCTTTAATGCTGTGGGCCTAATTTTTGGCCAGAGGTCCTGGACATCTTGTTCAGATACATGGCATCATGGATTCGGTCAAACACCAACAGATAAAAAATCCAAACCTGACAGCCTGTGCTAGAAATCTTATAACGGGCCATGTTTGGATCTTCCAACAGGACAGTGATCCAAAAACAAACATCAAAATCAAAACAAAAATGGGTCACTGAGCACAGAACCAAGCTCTGCAATGGCCATCCCAGACCTGAACCCTATAGAAGATGAGTGCTGAACTGAAGAGAAGAAGCGCAGACATGGATCTGGGAATCTGAAGGATCTGGAGAGATTCTGTATGGAGGAATGGTCTCTGATCTCTTGTCAGGTGTTCTCCAAACTAATTATAGGAGAAGACTCAGAGCTGTTATCTTAAAAAGTATTTAATAAAAGGGGGCAAATAATTGTTCCCAACGTGTTTTGGAGAAAAATGTGATTTTCCCCCCACTTCCAATTCTTTTACTTCATTGAAAAGTTAGATTTTTGCTAATTTTTTTAATAAAATATCAAAAGGATTAACAATGCAGATTTATTTTTTTACAGCCATCTTTGATCATATTTACCAAGGGGGTGAATAATTCTGACCAGCACTGTATGTCACATCTTTCCAGCATAGGAAATAAAGAAAGTGTGAATAATAACACTCACATATATTTTTCTTATATCTCATAATTTGCTTGAATGTCATTGTAATGTCTGGTTTGTTAGTGAATCAGTTTTATGAGGTTCATTTCAAAGCATCTATATCAACGCGGTTCACAAAATCAGTCCGACTCTGAACAGTTTATAGTGAATCAGTATGAATTTGAATTGTTTTTAAAATCCTTATCATAAATGTCTTAAAACACATGGAAATTCACTGGTCAAATGTGTGGGAGCCCATAGGAATACTTGCAAATTCTGTGTAAGAGACTGCACCATTTATCCCCGTACTGCATTTTGTTGCTCCATTTAGAGCCTGTCTGGCCTTCCATCGCCAGCACATGGAGACGGAGAGCAGGTTTAAACTGAAGCAACTGGATCTTCACTGTCCTTTTGTCTGCTCGATAAACATGCTTATCAGCAGCCTGTGTTCAGGAATAAAGTCACCTGAGAATACACCTGAACTCCAGATGAACCCGCTCTCCTCTCTGCTTTACTCCGATTCTCTCAGTTTCATCAATTATTCTCCTTCCCAATCAGTACGGACACCGATACAAAAATACCGCTCGCTGTCCCAGACGCCGAGCCTGAGAAATGCCAACCCGTGAGGCCAAGACTATTGTCCTACTGGGGCACAGATTCTGGAAGTGGATCAGTGTCCTCTGGTGTGTGTGTGTGTGTGTGTGTGTGTGTGTGTGTGTGTGTGTGTGTGTGTGTATGCATGTGTGTGGGAAATACCAGTCTGTCTCTCTCTCTCTCTGTGTGTGTGTGTGTGTGTGTGTGTGTGTGTGTGTGTGTGTGTTGTAATTGATAGATGTTCTAATTTGTCTGTTGTGCTTCACCTGATGCTGACTGATAGGGCTGGTCTTGAATCTCTCCTGCAGAAAGATCCAGTACGGGACTAGGTTTCTGCAAGGAAAAAAATGACGTGTTGGAAAATGTCTGTTGTAAGTTTACCCTGTGGTTTAAACAAAGTGTCATGCCATGTTAACACTTTTATTTTGATAGTCTGTTGACTATAAGTAACTTCGCAACTACATATCAACTAACTCTCATAAGAGTAGTAGACTGTGCATAATATCTGCTAACTCTTTATTGTCATGCTCTCCCAACAGACATACTACTGACTATAAGTAACTTTGCAACTACATGTCAACTTATTCTAACCCTACCAGTCTACTAATACTCTACTAACACTCTAATGAGAGTTAGTTGACATGTACAGTAGGTGCAATGTTACTTGTAGTCAACAGAATGTGTTACCATCACACATTAAAATATTAAAATAAATATTAATAATAATTAAAATTTGTGGATTTTTGAGGATTTATTCTGAGTCATCAATTAATAGACTACAAAATGTGTTCTGTATGAATATATCAGCACATGCATTTGTGTAATGTAAGCTGGTCATCCAAAGATCTCTGATCTAGGCTATAAAGACACTCAGTAACACTTTAGTTTAGAGTCCAGTTCTCACTATGAACTATAGCATGCATTTTACTAGGATATTGGCTGTTTATTAGTTCTTATAAAGCATTAATGCCTTATTCTGCATGACCATACTCTTCATCCTTAATCCTACCATACCTGAACTTAACAACTAACTTACTAACTATTAATAAGCAGTAATTCAGAGTTTATTGAGGCAAAATTCAGTTAATTGATCCTCTTGTCTAACGGCTAACGTTAGTTTAAACAAGCTAAGACTAACAAACCAACTTTGGCTGTTTTATCTTAACGTCTTTGCCAGGGAAATGTGTTGTAAAGTAATAGACTACTAAGATAACATTCTAACCACCCACAAAAGACACAGGGTTTAATACCTTTTCGATTTGGTAAACGTTTCTATAAGGCGATATTTCCACATTGGAGGGATTTCTGCCCGCTAGCGTCTCCTAACGGAACTGTAAGTTAGGTTATTTTGTCTGTAACCAAATTCTAACCTTCCCTGAACGTTACAGGGAGTTTTTTGTTGTTGTGATAACCTAATGAGAACTTATACAAAACGTTATCTAATGGTTTTAAGTGTTATTCTTATTATAACCATAAACTAACCACAAATTGTTAGCTGGGTTTCCCCCTTTGACTCACTCAACAACCTTTTGAGTTCGTTAGTTTTTTTGTGTATCACTGACACCTAGCGGCAAACAACTAATATTACAGCTTTAAGACTTTTAAAGTCCCCATGAATCAAAATTGGAGTTTTTTGGCTTGTAGTAGTGTGAATATGTTAGTCTTACTGTTACCTATAAGATATTGTGCCTCAAAACAATGGCAAAATTCGCATTTAGAAGAACAGCGGATCATATGATTAAGTCGGCGCAGACCAGAAAACGTATCGGACCCATTTGAATTCTGCACTGAATGCTATATTTTAAAGCGATATGGAGGATTAGGAGGAGAAACGATTAGATTAGGAGGAAACTGCTGCTTAACTGAGTTCAACGGCTCTCGCGAGCTGTGATATAAATATTGATATATATTCAAGACAATTCAGTGGGCCTTTAAAGGGATAGTTCACCCAAACATTTTTGGTGACAATTTAGATATTTATAACCAGCTTTTGACAATTTATTACCAAACAGGATATTTAAGAGTGAGACAAACCAACTAACAGGTGAAAATTCATCAAATCCATTGCTAAAAATTGATGTTTTGTTTTTCCATCAAACAAAATGTCTCTTCCTGGGAGACTGTCATTAAAGCCAGCTGGTAGTCAATAATTTATCCCTTAAAACATCTTTGATCACCTAAATGACATATATAAATGCCTTTTCCTTGAAAAACAAATCTTCATGCCAAATAGCATGAATGTAACTCTACACCCTTGCCTCATTTAGTACATCCAGTTCTATGAATATGCAAATGAGCCCCGCCTCCACTCACTCACAGCAGCTCAGAGATCCACTTGTTGACGATCAGGTTAAAAATAACCCAAGTATTACATCCAATAGGCCATATTAAGAAATGCATTCTATTTCGACATTATGGTGCAATTGACACAACCAGAACACATTTGTACAAGTCTCAAATATTTTATTTCTCATTTTCATGAATGACATATCAATGGTTCCCACAGCATATGACGCAGCATGCAGAGAAATGAAGAAAGAAACAAAACGTTGAACCTAAAAGCGAAACGTTTTCATTCACTTGTGTGTTTCCTTTGTCCAAAATCCCACCACACCGAAAGTTATATAGATGGCTGTCTGACCCCCAGCTGAAGAAATACAAAACAGAACCGAAAGCAAGAAGCATTAATAAACACACATTCTGTACAAAACAATTCAACCAAACTAATAACGAAAAAAAAAAAAAAAAAAAACATAACTCCCTCTTTTTTTAAAAAGAGGAAAGAACAAAACGAAGCTTCGCTGGGAGTGATGGACACCAATCCAGAATAACTCACATGTTTATTTTCATAATAATAATAATAATAATATTTATGGATAAATGTAGTGAAGAAACTCGCTTTAAAATAATTTCCATATTTAAACATTTACCAAAACTTTGGCAACGTCCATATATTTATATGTAACTGTCATTCAGATTATATCTCAAAAGTACGATTCATATGTAAACAAGAGAATCCCCCCCCCCCCCCAAAATAAAAATAAAAAAATAAAATAATAATCTACATGCACAATACAAAGAAAAAAATAGAGAGAAACCCTCCCGTATCATGCAAGCACATCACAAGACCACGACGGTCTTCGGGAACGACATACAAGCCTCGTCTCTCCGTGCAGAAGATGGCGCCGGTTTGCGCGGGAGATTCACATTTAAAACTAGCGGAGTGGCTGAACGCTTCGAGTGTATTCATCCGCATTGACAGCGTTTAGTTAGGTCTCTCCTTCTTGAACAAATCGAATCCCATCGATCAGTCTTTGAAATGATGAAGTAAAAGAGAGAAACGGATGGTCAGTCTGGTCTGGTTTTTGCCTACTTCGACGGCAACATGCAGCGAACCAACTCGATTAAAGCTAAAAAACCCAAGCCCACAAAACACACATTCTGTCCTTCAATCCCTAATATACAAATATGAGCTACTAAGATCTTTACAATGCTGCCTGCAGTCAAGTTGGAAAAGTTAACCTTAAATTTCCACAACAAATATTCAAATCAGGTGTTATTGTGGATTGAGTCCGCCACAATATGCACTGTATCCTCGTAAGTAACTACAATGTCAAGAGGTAAATCAAAATGACTCGTTTGCGATGTTAAAATGGTAATAAATCCAGAAAACACACACACACACACACACACACACAAAAAAAGTTGAGAGTTTACTGATGGCACGGTTCCATCCTACAGTAACATGTGATCTGATCGCCCCTCCCCACACGACCCCTGCGATAAAACACCCGTCTTAAAAAGTAAACCATACGTATATATGTGCACAACTTCAAATATATTTACTTTTTATCCTAGTCTACTGTATATCAGAAAGCAAGACGGTAGATGAACTCCCTGACAATATTAACACAGCACACGTTCACATACACGCACACATTCTCGGCAGAAAATTCGAATCGGATTTTTGCATTTTTGCGTGAGATCTGAAACAGATATCAAAAGAGGTGGAAACAAAAACAATAAGCTTGTTAACAAACTTTTTTTAATCTCCCCATGACATGAAGAACATCAGATAGCGATTTCAATATTCAGCTATTGTATGTTTCGATTGGCACTTCATGCTTGAAGCGTGTTGCACTGAAATCAAGTGTCAAGTCACATGTCGCTCGTATACATGTATTCCCTGTAGACCTAGATCATATTTAAAAAAAAGACAGGACCAAAATAAATACAAAAACTCCCCCCCCTTCAAAAATAAAAATAAAGAACGTACACACATACACACACACACACACCCTCCTCTCTTCCTTCTCCATCTCCACCACACTGAATCGCTCGGTAATCGACAGAGACGACGTCTCTCTGACTGTCCTTAAATACCCGAGAACGTGGACAGAAGAATCTCATGCTCTTTAACACTTAGGATGGCAGGCGTCACAAGGCTCAGGGAGTACAGACGGGGAACAGAGGCATCATTCAGAGAAATACTTCCATTGAAAGATAGAAAGATAGAAAGAGAGAGAGAGAAAGAGAGAGAGAGCGCGTGTTAGCAGAACGTCTGGAGCTGATTCTCAGAAATGGAGAAGTGAAAAAGAGGGTGTTCAGTGAAGGGCCCGTTTCGTCTCTTCACACGTCCACCACCATCTTTTTGTGAATGTCTAAGCCACCAACCACCTGCGGATAAATGGTGACAGGGGAAAAAAAAGTCAGTGCATTTCATAACCAGAGATTGTAAAAAGTGTTTCAATAACCCACTTTTTTTTTTTATCTTGCATGGCGCTAATTAAAGCACCACCGCAAAAACATACCAAAACTAAAAAAACACAGGCAAAATATCTATAATAATTACATTCATATTAAATGTTAATTATTCTATTTAGTGTTCCAACAACTTCTGATCAATAAATCAATACATTTATTCACGAGTACTGGACTAAGATTTTTCAAAACCGTTTATAGAGATAGAAACGTATAAAATAATTTAAGACATTTAGCCTTGTCATGTGCTTGTGCGAGTACAAAAGTTACTGATGAATATTGTCATCAGTGTTCTATCAGATTTAAATACTTAAATATGCATATTTTTGGTTAATAACCTTATTAAATGTATGCGTCATCTTTCTATTCGTGTCAATTCTTACTTTCAATAAATTGAATTATAATAATAAGACACTATAGGGCCATCACCACATTTTTTTTAATAATTTAGACAGCTAATTTTAAAACCGCAATAAATAAAGTTATGTGGTTAATGTTTTAAATACATTTTTGAATATACAAATAAGAAATGTTGGAAAAAAAAAATGCCATGATACTTTAAAACATAAGACTAAACTGCCAGTAGGTGGCAGTAAGTAATTTAATAAGTGAGTCAATGAATCTTTGATTTAACCGATTAGTTCAAAACGCTGAATCATTCAATAACAAAACACCACCACCAAAAATACACAAACGTTCTGCTGTGGTCTTTGGTGAAATACAATAAAAAGAGTCAATATTGTGTCTAAAATGTAAGTGATTTAATATTAACTACTTGTTTATTGAACTATAAAATCAGTGGAAGATTTGCAATCGTGATAATATTCGGCAAAACAGCTCCCTGGGTCGTGTTATGTTACTTAACTATATCATATGTTATGCATAAAAAACTAAACATTTTGAATTATTACCTCAGTAGTCAGTATGTTTTTTTATGTGAGCATTTTTTTTCAATTTCTCACGAAAGTCTCTCACACAGAGACAGGCAGCGCGAGCCTCAACAGCGCGGGCTTATTACCAGAAATACACTATCCATTATCAATAACTCTTTACACTGAATGTAATAAAATCAGAATCATTCTTGCGTTTCAATGTTACCCTTTTTTAATCAGTTTTAATCAGGCTACTTGTCCGGTAGGGCAAGTAAATTTCTTTCACTTGCCCCTTGAAAAAAAACCACGTCCTGGACAAACGTTAATGTCGAGCCCTTTCGTTTTACTTCGAGCCTATTTTCTCTTGCAGTGAGAGCTGAAATTGGCATCAGCAGATGAAAATGTTTGGCGTGTCAACTTTCGCTGAATCCCTACATTAGAAGCCAGACCCAAAAGTGAAATGACCCATGTGAGACTCACAGCGCAGAACTCCTCGAAGGATATCCTCCCGTCCCCGTCCTTGTCTGCGTTGATGATGGTTTTGTCGACGATCTGCTGCAGCTGGGTGTCCTTCAGGTTATTCCCTACCATCATCTTCAGCACCTGGAACAGCTCGCCGTTGGATATGTAGCCATCCTTGTCCATGTCATAAATCCTGAACGCAACTGCAGAAACAAACCAAGAATCAAAACATGACAGAAAAGGTGATATAATGCACCACTGCACTACAGACTAGTTTTATGGCTTTTTATTTGGTTTGAATCAACATTTTTAGTCTGAAATGAAATAATTCCCAAAAAAATCTTATAAAAAAAAGTTTGTTACGCATTTAGACATACTGTATATGCCAGGCCAAAAACGGTCGCTGTTTGGATTTAAATAGGCAACTGCTTAAGAGTCTATGAATGGATCATTATTGCAGTGATTATTATGTTTCTAGCATGTTATATGTGTGGCAACAGTTCTTCTAGCTCTGACTGATGGAGTGTGTAGCTTTCCATTTCTTAAACAATCATGTAGGAAGACACATCATGGCCATATTCCAGGATGACAATGTCAAGATTCATCAGGCTCAAATTGTGAAAGAATGGTTGTGAGGAACATGAAGAATAATTTTCACACATGAATTGGCACATCTGAGTCCAGACCTTAAATTCATAGAAAATCTATAGGAACTAATGTTGTGATGTTATTTCCATCAAGAGGCGCATCAGTTTTTGGTCAAGATCTTGTATGACAATGCAAGAGTCCAGCACTCTGTAAAGTCTCCTCCAGCACATCCCAAAGACTTCCAATGAATTTAAGATCTGGACTCATGTGTGAAAATTATTCTTCATGCTCTTCCTAAACATTCTTTCTCAATCTGAGCCTGATGAATCTTGACATTATCATCCTGCAACATGAACATGATGTGTTTTCCTACATGTTTGTTTAAGAAATGAGAAGCTGCACATTCCATCGATACGGATTAGAAGAACTGTTTCCAAACATATAACATGCTAGAAACATCACAATCACTGCAATAATGATCCAATCATAGGCTCTTAAGCTTTGCTTTTAAATCCAAACAGCGACTTTTTTATTTTTGTGGCCAGGAAGTGTATATATATATATATATATAAAGATCACATTTTTGTACTAATTTAATTCTGAACACGACACAACCCGTTTGACACTGAAGCTGTCCATCTCTTCAATTCAGTGCGACTGGCTATAATGTTTAATTCTGCAAAACGCATTGTATATTAGAAACCTTTGACAGTCTTCAGAATGTGAACAAATATGCACGGACTGCCTGACAGCAACAAGTACCGAATGGAGTCGAAATAGTCTTGGATATTGGACCCGCAGTCCGCCCTCGTCTATTGATTCCTGACACGCACCCGCTTCTCAAATGACAACGTAAATATTCTTCCACCCATTACATCAAATATTAGCGGTTCACCCGCCCACGTGCAGGACTCTGCATCATGCTTTTATGGCTCATGTAGTATCATATAGTGAGAATATGAAGCTCAAACTCTAGAACGAAAAAACGGCTTAATTTTATAAAAAAATATATGAAATTTGGTGCAGCTGCACCAAGATGAAATTCAGATTGTAATGTAAATTAATAGGATCTTTATAACAGTATAGCAGTTGTATATAAATATCAGTTGTCACTATTTCTTCCAATTATATGTCTAAGTAAGATAATATTTAAATGCTTAGTTTTACGAGCAGTCATTTTTATTGTGTGAGAAAAAACATGTAATGCAATGCAATACAATGATGATTGAGAGATCCTCTGATATATCGATTCATGTGATTTTTCTAAAAATGTATGTATGGATAATCAACTAAACCTAAGTTGCTTCAGTCCAGTAAGTGTTCATCTTGAAATATTAATAACAATATAAAAGTTATTTTTATGTTTTTAAAGATTTCAGAGCAGAATGGCACGTATACCACGACCTGATGGTGGACGTTTGTATAATGACTCTAAAAAGCCTTTCACTCGCTGAAACCGTAACTATCAATCAGACGACAGAAGGCATGGAGTAGATTGTGTTTCAGTTATCATGTTGATAATGTAGATGCCTTAGAAATTTTGCACATCAAATATGACACAGTAGGTTTCATAGGGTTTACTAGGAAAAGTGCAGGTGAGATTCAAAACTGAAAGAGACTCACAGCGGAGCTTCTGCTCCTTGTCGCCCTTGACGCTGAACTGAGAGACGCCTTCAATGAACTCTGGAAGGAAAAAAGACAGGCAATTGAAGGATGAGGTAGCCATTTACACACTGAACTCCTCAAGTACACAGAGCACCTCTGAAACTAGCACTGAGCTTGTGCTTCTCAATGCAACAATTTCAACTGGTCAGAAAACACATATAATATTACATTTCCTAGGCCACAAAGAAACAATTTTAGGCTTTGGTTCTGCATAAAGGCAGATATGAATGGTTAAATATATGCAAGGAACACCAGACCAATCACAACTGATCATGCAAATAGATGTAAGAAAAAAGACTAAATTGGAATTCAGTATGCTTTGCAATGTCATCACTATCATGACGCTTAAAGACCCTAGACATTGTATAACTGCACAATCACTGACCTTTAAAGTCCACTTCTCCATTGCCATCTGTGTCGAATATATCGATGACTCGCTGCACCAGCGGGTTCTGTTGCAGCTCGGGCAGAGACATAAACTCCTCCACGCTGAGAGAGCCCGAGTTATCAAGGTCGAGTTTCTTAAACCGCTTTCCTAGTCTTTTAATCTCATCAGCGTCAACTGAAATAGAGAGAGAAGAGAGCAATTCATTTAAATAGAAGCGCAACACAAAACACAGACTAAATTATACATCCTTTCCTCATTCTCTTAGCTTTCCCTCGGCTACAACCATCAATAATAGATCTTCAAAACGTCAATCACTAATGGTTACGAGGATTGCACAAGTCTCAAAACACACACACACAGGGAGGCTAAACTCCATATTCAAGGCTCTCACTCTCTCACACACACCCATCCATCTTTGGCTCCCATCAGAAAGCCAGAAGGAGCCGTACCCAGTTTCTTCTGCCTGGCAGTCATGGTCATCTCTCAGAGGACTGCCGTTCAACTCCGGCTCAGTGTTGTGCTGTGTGCCGCGGACTGCTGAATGACCTAATCTCATTCACACAGCCACGTGGTACACACCTCAAGTAATCAGCTGTCAGACTGTTTGCTGTTAGCGCTGTGTGGTTAATCGAATCAAACATCGAAATCACAAGAGATCAGCGATTCTCAAAGTTTGCAACTCTTCAGTCGCCAAGTGTCAGGGATACGATTCTGAGGCCCAACTCACTCTGTTCAACTAAAGGCTGGAATACACTACACAATAGTGGGCTGGGCGATATGGCCAAAAAAAAAAAAATCACATTTTTTTTTTTTATATCAGTCGATATCAATAATCAAATCTTTATTTCTTTCAAGTTTAAAGGCAGATTTTTGCTCCTAAGTGAAAGTTGTAGAAACCAGAGCGTTAATTGTGGTTTTAAACTACTCTTTATTGTCAGAACATATCAGGACAAACACTTGCCAAACTGGTGAACATTTCACAAATCTGAGGTAGAACATTCAAACATTTGTCATTTTTCCTTAACAAAATAAATATCTTTATTGGACAATTAATTTCTTAGTTTCTGCATGTGCTAATTTTTATTTGGTAAAATGTAATATTCTGACTGTTTGAGTTTTATTAAACTTAACCATTGGTCATCCAGTATCATGCATTTAGATCATGATAACCTCACTATCATGGCAAAATGTAACTTTATGGTTTCTATGGTATTTGTATGAAAAACAGTAGCCTAAATACATTATTAAATACTGTAATTATATTCCATCAGTCCTTTAATACATCGTCTACATTAATAATATACTACAATTCAATATGTATATCCCACATTTCATGGTGCAGTTAATATTACTAGGCTAACGTTACAGTAAATCCATGGTAAATGATGGGAATTTGTAGACGGAAAATTATCGAACTCTTGATATCGTTTTATCGAGAAAAATTATATCGCGATAATTATTGTTATCGTTTTATCGCCCAGCCCTACTACACAACTTCTAAAATCTGAAGATTTTAAAACACTATGCATCTTGCCGACTTTGTAAATGGTTAAAGGAACACGCCGACTTTTTGGGACTTTAGCTTATTCACCGTATCCCCCAGAGTTAGAAAAGTCTATACATACCCTTTTCATTACCGTGCGTGCCGTAGCTCTGTCTGACGCACCCACCGCTAGCCTAGCTTAGCACAAAGACTGGAGGTAAATGGCTCCAGCTAGCATAATGCTCCCAATAAGTGACAAAATAACACCAACATTTTCCTGTTTACATGTTGTGATTTGTATAGTCACAGTGTGTACAAATAACAAGGTCACATGAGACACAGCCATCTTCTAACCGTTACATATTGGGAACGATATTCTCAGAAGACGAACAGGGTTTCTGCACATTTTTTAAAGTCAAATTTAAGACTTTTTAAGACCTTTTTAAGACCCGAAGAAATCAAAATTAATACCATGCATTAGGGGTGTGCAATATTGACAAAATATGTCTCGATCGATATTTTCAAAGTTTTGAGGGTAATAATTAGATAATAGTAACAAAAATTAACATTTTTTATTAACGGGTAATATTTGCCATCTTAAATTGATTTCCAGTGGCATTTTCATCTCTATATTGACATTTGTAGATGTATGCATCACCTTTTATGTCAAATTCTAACATTTAAATTAAATTATATTAGAATAATTACACAATACCACTGTTACCAGTCAAATTAAATCATTAAATCAAAATCCACCTTTGCAGTGCAGAGGTGACACAGTGGCGGCATCAGATCTGGCATTAATATATTTACACTGCATTTACAATTGCATAAATAAAGCTATGAGATTGTTAAATATGAACTGTGATTTCTAATTTTAACATTCTAATTAAAAAGTACTCTAAATGTGAAACTAAAGCTGCCAGTAGGTGGCGGCAAGTCACTGTTTTAATAAGTGAGTTGAGGGAGTCATTCATTCAACCAATTCGTTCAAACGGCTGATTCATTCGGGAAGCAAGTGATTGTTCATTGAATCATTAAATTGATTCGTTCAAAACGCGGATTCCAGTCAAAAACTCATCGCTGTCTGTTGCATTGAGGCTGTGCTATGGCTTCAATTTGAAATTCTCGTCAGCGAAATAAAGGGGAAACAAACAATATTGACAATAGGCTACTGTTTATAAAATTTAAATCACAATGTTAATTTATTGTTAATTACTGTTATATAAATAAATAATCACATTTGCAATTGTGCACGGGAAAACGGAAGTCTTGCTGATGTGATATTGTAGGTCTATGATAACAACATAATATGATATGAGACAAAAACTCATGGGAACATAGCCTACCTAACGTTATAACTGCACTCATCACGCAGTGAGTACGAGACCAAAGCGATGTCAGCTCGCAGTACATCGTTAAAACAATGATTACAATATAATAATAATAGACAATACACATCGCACACCACTACGAACATAAAGACTGAACTTAGAACTGAACTGACGTTTACCAACTCACTTCTCATTCTCTCCTCCTGTTTCGCGCGTGCAGGTCTGCAGGAGATGGACGTAACGCTGCCGCGAATGACGCGAAATGTCACGTGAACCACAAAGAAAGAATAATAAATAAAAAAAGTACGCTAATTAGATGGTTCTAATTTAGAAAACATTTAGATATGTTTAAGTCAAATTGCCATCTAAAATTTAAGACCTTTCATAAGTAAAAATAAGACTTTTTAAGGCCTTAAATTTTAAAAATCTAATTTAAGACTTTTTAAGACTTTTTAAGGATCCGCAGACACCCTGGACGAAGCACTGCTACTTCTGCAGAGTGATTTAGCGTAATATTTAGCGGCATTCTGTTGTTGTTTCGTTCAAACATTATGGATCATGGCAAACAGACTTTGAGACAAAAGGAGAACTAAAACAAGGATCAATATCTGCGTGGCGTTTTTGAGATGCTGAGTTTTGATTGCTTCGCAGCAAACTTCGACTTGACAAAGACGCTGCTCTTGTAATTTATAAGACAGGTGAGCAAATGTACATAAAACAAATCAATGTCATATAGTTCAACATGATGAAATGTTAGAATATGATCAGTATGTTATTCTAATGTTGATCTAGCTTACTGCTAGTTTCATATAGCCGACAAACTAACACATAAAATAACATTATAACTTTCAACACACTCAAATGCAGTTTAGTGTGATAGTGTAGACCAAGTGAAACAGCGCTGCGTTACCTCACAAAATTAATTTGTCAAATAAACTGACCTGTGTGAGTAGTAATTCAGCACTTGAGGGTAACTTATTTTGGTAGAATTAAATGTCCTCATTCCTTTATATCCGCGAGACTCGCGTGTGGCGCTGATATCTGTCTCTCATTAGCAATTGCGACCTGCTTCATACCACAGTCATGTTAAAAAACATCAATGTATTCACTCATCCATAAACATTATTAGATCCATCGGCATGATGACAAGTTCCATGATTCCACTTATCACTGCGTCATCAACCAACGCCTTTGTTATTGTAAGAGGTTAGCGACCCCTAGCGGCGAAAAAAATTACATATTGTAGCTTTAAACCTAAATCATTCAAATATCCCTGACAGACCAGATTAATCAGGTATTGCATACTAAGCAAAAAAAAAAGTCTTCAACAGAGGACAAATCAAATATCTGGGTCTCGGATAATAATAATAATAATAATATTCAATATTTAAGCACGTCATTTAAGTTGAATGGGTTTCAAAAACAGCCGTGTAAATGAAAAGCAGCCTAAGACCCTGTCACTGCTGAAACAAGCTCTGAGTTACTGCTGTTGCACATTCAGTTATTCTCCGTGGTTCAAGAGAGGTAAAGAGACGCATGCTGATTTCTGCTGTGCTATTTTGAGTTTGTGGACACTTCCCAGATTATCCTAAAGCAGATGATATAACTGCTCATACTTCATATCTATTAATATACCATGGATTAACCCTGATAGAGCTAGTGCCAATGTGTGTCAATAAACCAGGTGACTGTATTACACCATCATGCATCTGTTGTGCCGCGAGACGTCGGGACAAAGGGTGTTGCAGTCCACACACTGAAAGTGGTGAATGGGGCCATTTTAGGTCAGATCTGCATTACCTAAAGGGGCTTTCTAGGCCTCAAAAGAATAAAAATGATAGATGCAAAAATGTATTGGCTAATAATCTGTATTGGCCGATAAAAGCAATTATTTTCACTATTGGACGATTTTTTCCAATGATCAGGGCTGATTGTATCCTGTCAATCAAAAGGGTGCGGAAAAACATGTTCAGACTGCAATCTATACTGTGTGTGAAGAAAATCTCTCTTGTGTTGAGGGCAAGTTAATGCAACAGTAAAGCATTGACAGTTAAAAATAGCGACATTAAAGCAGGCTCTATTTGACCCTGTGAATCACCCATAGTTGAAGCCAGGATTGTCAGGTCTGTGGTTTTTTCCCACACCAATCATTATTTGTAGCGCCTCCCATTCAATAATCTCAAGGAGCTTTGTGCTCTGTTACTTCAGATAAGAAACAAAGTCTCAGCTTTCAAATTCTGTCCATTTTATCACAAAATTCAAACAATAAATGGCATTTTGACGCTCTTAAATGTGACGTGACAGATCTGTAGAGCCTCAGATGAAGCGGCAGAGTCTTTTCTTCCACTTTAACACAAATTATGGTAAGAAGAAACATGCATGAACATCAGAAGATATGTTGAAAGATACAGCACAACTTACCAAAATGTAAGTGTAATTATTACATCTGAAAATAAATACCAGTTGAATATAACAGCTGTTGTTAATTTTAATGTACCAAATGAGAGGGTTCCCTGTATAGTTTGCAGCATTATTTGGGAGAGATTTTTTTTTCCTTCAGAAAATCAAACTATCTGTAGATATCATTCTGAATAATCGGCTATCGGTCTCTAATAAAAAATATAGTTTCACACTCTTCACTACAGGCACTTTGGCGTCAGCATGACTGTTGCATCACTGAGCCACAGTATTCAAACAATGTCGAGATGGGAAAATATTTATAGCAGTCGGGCTGATCGTCTATGGTCTCTCACACTGTAATGGCTGATAAGGGCCTCTCAGAAAAGCCCCCTAGCAACAAGGACATCCATCTCTCAGCGGAGGGAGAGCAGTGGTGCACACGCTCATTAGAGAAATGTGTCAACTTTTGCTACATCATTTCTGCTGCTGATTTTTGTTTTAATTAGCGATCTACTTCTAAAATGCGTCAACAACACTAGATAGTGCTCCAACTAGACGTTTTTAAATGCAAGAACGTGTCTTATGTAAATGCCCTCTCTAAGACACGTCTATTTAAGATCAGATGAATCCAAAACCAGGAATATTCTGGGTTCAGTACATAGCCTTTGTGACAATTCATTTTCACCAGTATTATAAAAAAAAGCAACAACATGAGGCACTTTCAATAGAAGTGAATTAGTACAATATTGTAAGTTTCACATTCTGCTTTTAAATCCGCCAAAATCTGGCTCACTTGCTTTATAACCTCAGTGTAAACTTGATTTTAAGAAAACGATGGGTGTGTCGAAATAATATTTTGTGGTAATCAAAATGATGCCACACATGCGGTCAATTGATAACTTATTTAACCTGGAACAATACTACCTTAATATTGAATATTGAAGCACTTCCTCAATTTTTTTTTTGAAAGTGTGTCTGTGTCCGAAATCACACCTATACCCTTAAATAGGGCACTATTTGAGGGAACAGCCATTTGTAGTGGTGTCTGAAACCATAGTGGACGTTATCGAATGCAGTGCACACATTCAATCGCACAACGCACCGCAATAACGAGTGTGCAACCAATGTACGCTCAACGGCTAGAGAATACCCATAATGCCCCGTGAGAGTCGCCGACTGAATTCCCGCGTCTGACCAGAAGATGGCACCGCAGCTGAATCATCCATCCATCCATTTTCCAAACCGCTGGTCCAATGTGGGTACAGCATAATATCATACAGGTATAAATAGTTCCTTTTTACTTGATTATTCAATTGCTAATTAAGGTTTATGCTAGTTTCCATGAAAGAGTTCAAGATGAATCTTTTCATTACAAATGGAGCTGTCAGTTTGTTAAGTTTCAAATGATTATTAAACGACAAGCACAAACTATGCAAAAACAACAGCCCTCAGTGTCCGAATTCACTCACTCGTTTTCATTCACTCCTTCAAGTGGACTACATTAGTGGACTAATGTAGGAAATGAGTGAGTGTATAGGGGGCGATTTCTGACACAGATATCCAGTTCGTGTGCACATCCCTCTTAAACATAATGCCTTCTCATGATCCAATAAAACAGTGTAGGGGTGAAATATAGTGACTGGTGACCAGTATCATCTTTTCTTTTGTATGTCAAATAAACAGTCTGTGTTTGCCAGATGCATCTCATCTACAAAACTGATTTGGGATGATGTCATAAGTGTTGTGTTACCACATCTGCTAATTTGAGAGGCCTTATGATGTCCTTGTGGTTGCCAAGCACCCATCTGACCAACAGGTGGCTCAGTTTCACAGCAGCACACTCATTATCACCCAGTTACAGTCCAGCACATTTCATTACTGGAACCTCATTCGGCAGCATAAGCTCCTGGGAATTCGGCTCGCCTTGACCTTTGACCTCCCACTGCTTTCATCATCACGGTGTTGAGGGCGAATAAAATCACTGGATTTGCCATGTTAGTGCCATCAAATATTTGAAAGAGTTTTGTCCTCTTATTCACAGGACACACACTTAGCTTATTCTCCACGGTACGTACGAGTAAGACCCATCTTAATCCCATCTCTGTGAAGTTCAACAATTTTATCATTTATAAAATAGCTAGTGAATTTCCCAAATAATTACAAAGCATGCAACGCATGAAATTTTGAAGTAGAAAGACTGAAATAGTATTTGCTTGTAAAACATACTCTAATAATCTTAGTTTTACTTACAAAGTGGAGAAATTTCTTCATATTCCTTCTCTATATGTGTAAAGGTTATGAAGTAACAGTAACATTAGAATTATTTCTTAAAGGGATAGTTCGCCCGACAACAACAATTCTGTAATCATTTGCTCACCCTCATGTCTTTCCAAACCTGTATGACTTTCATTTGTCTGCTTGGGGAGCACAAAAGAAGATCCCCTTTGACTTTCATTGTTTGGACAAAACAACAAGATTTTTAGATCTTCTTTTAGTTTGGAACAACATGAGGTTGAGAAAATGATGGCGGAATATTCATTTTTGGGTGAACCGTCCCTTTAAATAAGTGGAAACTTATTTCTGAAAGAGGATTGTATAATTTGACATTCACAGCAAAAAAAAGGGTTATCAAAAATCCTAAAGCTCTCCTAAATGTGTTTGTCAAGAATTACGAACCACACAAAAAAGAAACCTATTAAAAATGGGCCATCGCCTCATGATCTTTTACTCACCCCCACCAACTCTATAAATAAACAGGCTTGTGCTTCCCGCAGCCCCCAGACTAACCTTTACCAGCTGGAGGCATTTATAGCTCACATATCCACAGCAAGCACCCTTACGCCACCCTGTCTAGCACTGGCCCTCTTCCAAACCTGGAGAGCCCCACTGATCCAGGGAAAGCCCTCTCCCTCTGTCTCGATCTTCCAGCTGATCCCAAAGCAGCAGGCACAAGTGTTTAAAGGACCAAACTAGACTACACTGACGGCTGCTTATTCTGATCATCCACAACGAGCAACATGTCTTGACTGATAGAGCTGCAGGATTAATCGCTAAAAGATCGAATTAAATACCCACGCGATCTTATTCCTAAATGACAACGATTCAGCCATGTCTATTAATCTTTGACAAAATCACATCGCTGAGACAGAAAGAGCAGTGGTCATGTATAGGTATGAAAAAGCTCACATACAGTCTTTTCAACCACACAATATAATTATTTCTGTATTGCAAATATTTAAATTACCAGATGATTACATTGTTACGCCAGTAGGTGGCGACACGTGACTGTTAAAAAACGTGTTTGCCATTGAAACGTTTATTCAAGAGGTTTGTTCAAAAAGCCTGATTCATCAAGTAGTGAAACAAGTGAAGTATTTATGAGCGAGTCATTGAATCATTTATTCAACCTGATTAAAAAAATAATAATAATAATTTAAATTAATTAAATGTTTTAAAACTAGACTGCAGCAATCAACATTTTGTCATAACCTCTGGTAAAATGTTATTTTGTTTAGGTAGAATTTGTTAGTCATTCTCAGTTTATCCAGAATTGTCCAGCTCTAGTGACTAACCACGGTTCATCTTTGTTTATGTGACGTACTTTTGCAGGAGGGTCAATTGAACAAAGCATTGACCAGTGCACAATAAAGTGGTTTATTTAGGTTAAAGTACTAAAATTGACATAAAAAAAAAATTATAATCCTAAATAGACATATTTATAAACAATAAAATGACAAAAACACATGAAAATGACTAAAAGTTTAATTAAAATTAAAATGGAAAATATAAACTACTAATATAAAACTAATTTAAAATATTAAAGGGTCATTTGATACCATTTTAAAAGTGCATTATTTTGTTTACTGTGTTAATAGATTAGGTTATGCTTTAAGGTTCAAAAAACACTTTTTTTTTCTTCTCCATGCTGTACATTATTGCAGCTCCTCTATTCCTAGTCTGTCTGAAACGTGCTGATTTCTACAAAGCCCCTCCTTCTGATAAGCTCAGAGTGCTTTGATTGGCCAGTTTCCTTTCATCCAAAAGTACATTTTAAAGATATTTACTTATCTAGATATTTAGCAATATCTAGTTCTTTCTTGTAGGAAGGAAACAAAACGGCAAACCTCATTTAACTACAGCCCAGGGGCCCTATCAAGATGGCCGCCATGTGGACTGACTTGCCTTAAAGGGATTTGAACCCATCCTATTATACAAAATGCATCAGTTTCCAAACCTCGTCATCTCCTACATAATCCTCAATAATTACATAATCACCATTTTCTATATTGTTGATGTCGAACACATGTTTTTGACAAATGTTGAAACAAATCCAGACATGTACAGGTGGTGTTTAAGGCATCGTTTTAGATCTAGTGCTCGACCTGCATAAACTATGACTGAATTTCCCCATTTACAAATTAAATAGTAAGGAAAAGTACTAGAATACCCAATTTACTTACAGTGTGAGCACATCTCCAAGGGATAACTCGCCTCATTTCCCTGTAGAGAGAGAACAAGAGTCTGAATCAGCATGACAACACACTTAAAATGTTAACCAAGGCGAATTCATTTTTTTTATGTCGTTGATACTGATTGAGGAAATAAATTCAATTATAACACCATAATCAATGATTTGGTATCATCAAATACCTCAACCAAGCATAATATATGTCTTTTAGGCTACTATTTCCTGTAATGAAAAAGTTGTGTGTGTGTTGATTTAGTAAATGTTCACTATGTTCTCACTACATGACACATAGGCCTAGCTGTCAGCTGAGTCACAGGGGAAAGGGTCCTCAGAGTCACACCACTATGGCACCTGACGCGTCTTAGTTAAGTAGATAATCAGATTTTCGGGGTGTGTTTACGGTGCTACAGATGGCAAATTAAACTGGATTATTATAGATGTAAATGGTATTAACACCATATCTAAAATCCTGTGATGCAAAGCTGAATTTTCAGTATCATTACTCCAGTCTTCAGTGTCACATGATCCTTAAGAAATCATTCTGATATTATGATTTGCTGTCCAAGAGACATTTATGATAATGAATGAAGGTTTCATATTTATTTTTGTGAAAACGGTGACACATTTTTTCAGGATTCTTTGAGCATTTCTTTGAAACAGAAATCTTTTGTAACATTATAAATAGCTTTACTGTCACTTTTGAATTGTAATAATATTTCACAACATTAAAGTTTTGCTGAATTTTATGAATGAGCCTTGGTGAGGCTGCATCTCATTTTGGGTTTCAGGGCAGAAAAATAAAATGGCATTGGGATGCGTAAATTACACAATTTGATTTTTAAATGAACTACAAGACAGCCAGAGGGCAAGATTTCAACAAACGATTTCTCACTAGGCGTGACATCCCAGACAAAAATCAAGTTGTTTCAAGTCAGCAAGTGGGCTGGTGCCTTCAGGAGCGGATCGCTGAGGGCCTGTTGTGACTCGCAGGAGGAAACCAAAGCTACCACAGCCCAATATAGAGAGTGGGACAGATAAACTGGGCCATCGTTGTGCCTAGAAGGATCTACAGCAACTTCCACAATATCTATAGCTCTCCATTAAATGTGTATCACACAGTTTCACAGCTTACAAATTCAAGTTCCCATGTGGCTATGTGATTGTGATCCAGCCATTTCATGGGGATAAGATAAGAGAAAATGAACGAACACTGTAAAAAGGAGAAGTGTTAACATTTCTGATCTACTATAACATTCGAGCACACTTTGGCAATGATAAAACATGTAGTAGAGGAGGTGTATTTTTGGCGCTGTGTGTACATGCGTGTTTGCACATATGGTGTGGAAGTAGATTAAACCCGTGTGGGACAGCTCACACTTCAGTCACTGCGTGGTCAAACACAGGGACTTCTCTTATTTACTGTATTCAAATAGAGCCGTTTCAGTATGTGTCTCCCTCTAAAATGAGTTAGTGCGCTCATGTGCTCTACAATCAGACGGTGTTTTGCCACAGCTAGTAGGTTAGCTAAGGTTGAGTGCCCTGTGCTATTTTAACTTTAGTGGTAGAGCGACAGCAAATTAACTTAAAGTGGATTGAGGGTTTAGGATTACTTCATCTGGTTATATGGCCTAAAGCGTGAGCAAAGTCACCGGGCAAGGAAAGACACCTCAAAGCAAAAGCTGGAGGAAACTTTCATACAGGGAATGAATGCACGGCTAAAATGTAACTATATTTGCGCTACATTTGACCCTTTATGACATCACCACATCCCCAATCATTTCAAATGTCCAATCAGGAAGTTCCTTCAGTAGGCACATCTGTTAGGAAGCCAACTGGCACGCACTTATATCTTTACTTTCAAGGGAACCCCTAGTGATTTGTCAGAAATCAGGCCCGTACCCCTAAACATAGATACAAATTTGCATAATTTTGCATATGTACTACTTTTCAAAGCTGTTTTAAAGAAAATTCACCCCATCTATTTTCTACATGCATGCTTACACATCTTATTGTGAACAAGTCATCTGTGCATTTACCTCGTAATGTTTAAAACACAAGACTTTTCTCTGATGACGTAAGCAGGACTTCTTCAATCGTTTAGTGCACTTAAACCCTGCTCCTTCAAGCTCGTGTTCATCAGCGGCCCTGTCCCAAATGGAACCCAAAACCCTCGCAATCTTCCTCCAAGTCCACACTTTCGTGAAGTTACGCCGCTGTGACTGTCGGGTAGAAGTCTGCAGAGCTAGTGGGTTTGCCGTCTCAGTAAAAGTGCACGTAACGGCCGCAAAGGGAAACTTCTGAAACCTAAATGACACATGGGACACCGTACGGCCTTGTGGACTTAACGCACGCGGCGGTCATTGCAAGTCCACATGAAGTGTGCCATTTGGGACAGGGCCTGCATCCACATCTCAACATCCAATCAACAACCACTGCATAGAACCAAGCCCCGCCTTACATTTGTTTTCAATAATCCGTTATACTCAGAAGTACGTCACAATACGTAAGAAAACATCGGTCACCACTTCTGTTTCATTTCGACTTTAAAATGATGAATCAATTCCACAAATTAACGGATTAAGGGATTCATCCTAAAGAGACAGCAACAACAAATACAATCCAAAGTTAGCTAATATAGTACAAGGCAAGCTATTGTTAACTGGCCATTGTTTCAGAATATAAAACTTTAGCATGAAGTTAACATATAAGTCATTAGTATGGCACTCTCAGCCCTGCTTAAACGCATTTTACAATGCTAAATTTTTTTTAAAAACTCATTTTCCACCCAAATCAGCAGTGGAAATGTGAAAAAAAAATCTGATTTTGTCCGGATCTTAAGGTACTATAGAAGAAATGTTTGGGCCTAGAGTACAAGGGGATATAATTTAAGATGAATATAGACATGGTGTTGGTAGCGTCTGCGCCTAGGCTAATTCTGGGTCTGTGAAGCTAGTCTTTGGAGCACGTAATGCTACGCTATGCATCCCAAGTATGCACACTTTACTTTCTTTGAATTGAGTGCACTGAATGTCTTCTTTTAGGGTCACACTGATCAACTGAGATTCTCTCATTGGCCGATTGCAGCGTCTGATTAAAAGAAGTGCTCATTCCAAGTTCCAACTAGGGTCGTTTTAAAACTTTAACATTGTGTATCTTTTATTAGCTATCATTAATTATACATACATATGCATTGTATCAGGCACTGCATTCAATGACTATACCAGAGAAATTGGTACATAAACAACAGGTTCAGGGTTCCCACACCGTCGCCGTTCCCACACAATACATTTGCATTATTTGACCAGTCAAACCAGTTTACTAGAAAACAGTTTAAAAATAAATGTTTTACTAATTTTTTGTAGGTCAAGAAAGACCTGAAAATGGGTTGCATATTTGTTCTGGGGCAGCAGGGGGGGAAAAATGACAACAATGCAAATAAAATAATATTCAACTAACCACTTATAGTTAGGATAGCAAAATAAATATCACCTTCCCATATCTTTTGTTTACCTCAATGACAGTACATCCAATCAAATTCATCTGTCATTGGTAATACGGCTAATACTAATAAGACTTTTAGGATCAGAAGTATATTTTTTAGGTTTTGCATAACTGAGGGAATCCTGTAGGTTGCTTGTTTCTTCAGCTCACTGTATATTGGTAGATATGAACTGTATGAGATATGAATTCTTATGTCAATCAGCTCATTATCTGTCAAAATTGCACATACAACACTAAATATTACAGTAAACGTGATTCATCAACAATGTTTCTAATAAACTCTATCCGTTTGGCCAATGACGCATGATAAATCCACTCTCAGATCATGGTGCAATCATTTTAAAAACATTCCTGTCACTTTGCAATTTCTATAACAACCAAGTATTAGCTCTTTGAAGAAACACGGTTGTGATGTAAAATGCTGGGTGTGGCCGTAATGACAGTGTGTGGGACAGTGAATGTCTTGTTATAAGAACAACAGAAATGCACATGTTAATATCAAACCAGGGCGAAAATGTTTTTACACTCTTATGAAAAGTTGCAAGGCAGAATTTCCCTAATTTTAAGACTTTTTATAAAACTATTATGCAGGGAAAGTTGAAAAGTCAGGGTGGGCGGACAAGCGCAAACAGAGACCTTCTAGCAAATTTAAAGGGATAGTCCACCCAAAAATTTAAATTGAAGCAAACAGTTGTGGGGCACCATTGACTTCCATAGTATTGAGGAAAAAACAACTGTTTGGCTACAAAAATTCTTCAAAATATATTTATTTGTGTTCAGCAGACATTTATACAGGGTTGGAACAACTTGAGGGTGAGTAAATGATTTTTGGGTGAACTATCCCTTTAAGAAACCCTAAAAATGAAGGGAAAGGGAAATACTAAAGAACTGTTTCATGAAAAAGTAGTATATATTAAAATCACGCCAGGGGATAGAAAACTTCCCCAAATGTAGGAATCCCCGTCGTATAATTGATGGCCCAGCAAAGTCAACCTTTCCTGGAGAATCAACCAGTCGATTCAAGTTGTCAACGGATCTATTTTACGAGCAAACCAGCTCTCGATCACTTTGACAGCCGTATCGATTGAACTAGCAGCCAAAGCGTTACAATGTTTCTCTTCTCCAGCCGCGCCATTACAGTTGATCACTGTTCGGGTCAAATACAGCATTTACACTGGAATCTATAAGATAGCGACGTGTTTTCCGTGTGTGTTTCTCCTCAGCTCATAGCGTACAGAGCCTGAACGTGGGCCACACTGACAGCCATGGCTCTGTTTTATCAACAACGGCTTTGATCGCGACGCCGCGAGCGCGTTTCCAGTCCGTCACGGCACCAGAAAGGCGTGTTAAACGCGCGATAGATACGACGCGCAACAGTATAGGAAGTATCTGCTATCTCGGATATATTTGCAGCGGTTTAGCGAGAGCTGTTGGGGTCTTGGGGATCCTTACCATTCTGTCGCCGGGGTTTCTTCGCCTTGTGCAGAGTCTCGCGGAACTCAACTGTCGCCGACGGTTATTTTTTCTGAGCGAGGAAGTCGCGATAAGCGCGTCGCTCGGATCTTGTGCTGGGTTTGAAGATTGAAGGATTCACTGCAGTGGCTTCGGTAGGTCCGCAGCGGAGGGGGAAGAGAGGCAGTGGGTTGAGCCGATGGTGGTGGTGGTGGTGGAGGGAGAGAGAGAGGGGAGAGAAAGAGAGAGAGAGAGAGTGAGAGAGGGAGGGAGGAAGACTGAGCGGAGCGGAGGGGGGAGGTGCATTAGAACAGCATATCACATCCGGGTATTTATGCCTGATATATTCTCTCCCTGAATATATACACGAACATTTGCATCATTGCCGTTGATCAAATGATTTTGCATCTCAAGTCAGAAAGAGAAACAAGATAGTATTGTGACTTTACGGAAGAGTAGATTCATGGAAATGTATTGTAAGCTGTTATTACCCTACTTAAAGGGATAGTTCACAGTTCACACAAAAGTACCAAAAACATTCATTACAAAAACAATTTTACATTTCTTTTCATTTTATAATAAAGTACGGCAGCATTTCAGAATGAACCAATTACTGAATGCTGAAGGCATTTCAAATTATATTTAAAAATTAACATTCTTAAAGGGATAGTTTACGCAAAAAATAAAATGTTGTCATTATTTATTCACCCTTATGTTGTTCCAAACCTGTATGAGTTTCTTTCTTCTGCTGAACACAAAAGAAGATATTTTGTCAGTAACCAAACAGTTTTTGATCCCCATTCACTTCCATTGTTTTTTATTTTCCATACTATGGAAGTCAACGGTTTGGTTACCCATATTCTTCAAAATATCTTCTTTTGTGTTCAGCAGAAGAAAGAAACTCATACAGGTTTGGAACAACTTAAGGGTGAATAAATATTTATTTTGGTGAATTTCATTTTTTGTGTGAACTATCCCTTTAAGCATGTTTAATTTTTAAATATAATTTGAAATGCCTTCAGCATTCAGTATTGGTTCCTGCTGAAATGCTGCAGTACCTTATTATAAAATGAAAAGTAATGTTAAATTGTTTTTGTAATGAATGGGATTGGTATTAGATATAAATATAACACATACATGCATTTTTTCAATGAGCAACTAACACAGTTTTTCTCCCCTTTTATTTTTTTAAATATATATATTTTTTAAACTTAAAACTTTTTTTTTTTTTTTTGCTGTGGCACTTTTTATATATGTCATAAAGGACTTTTATTGTGAGGCCTGCTTTTGTGTTTAAAAATATAACATTTTAATCGACATTTGGTTGCCATTACTATATGCAGGTATTTGCATCTTAAAGTGTTGCAGGTGTGCGTCTAACTTCAAAATAACAACCCCTATACTGTATTTAATCTGCACCAGCTGCCCGTTGATAAAATATAGTTTCATATGATGGACATTATTATATAATCTGGCTATCTATTATGTCCGTCAACTAAGGTTATTATATTATATCAGTATGCGTAGCTAAAAACAACCAGCATGCTATTTTCAATTTTTCAGTTTTTTCTTGCCTTATTCTTCTTTTGGTCTTTTGTCTTAAACTGTAACATATTTATTAAAACGGCACAGAATTTCAAGCAACAATATTGTTTATATTCTTACAAAAACAAAGTCAAAAGTTTGGCTCAAAGTCACACACGACTGATCAAAATCAAGACTGATATTCAGCAACACACATAGGCAAACAAAACAATCTGAAAATGAGTGAAAATGGGAATAGAATTAAGTCAAAATAATAGAATTAAGTCAAAATAAAGCACTAACTTCATTTCTGATTCACTTCTAACTCTCACCAGTTAACTAATGCTTCTGTGAAGAAATAGGCAACAAAGATACGAGTTTAAGCAGTAAACAACAGTAACACAAAATGGGAAATAATTAAACATCCATTCACACCATAAACAGGCACGCCTGTCATAAAATAAATAACTGTTTTACACTGGTACCAAAAGACCACAATATTAACTGACTGGTCTTTTATAATATTACATTATCCACACTAATATATCATGTATAGCCTGTGTTTGTTCATACAGCACCTTTCTGAGCCAGCATTGCCTGTCACTTTAACAGCAAATGACTTGGTTAAATACAGGCCTTCAGAGCCGTCTCATCCGAGTCTTGTGGAAAGATGGTCTCAGAGTATTTGTAACCATAATAGAGCAGATATGTGATGTGCAAATGACCAAGAGAGAGCTGAAAATCCTTTCCCATGGAAACTTTCACTTAAAGTTTCCCTTATAACTTGATTCCCCTATTCAGATTTCACCAGCTCAGGCATGATAAGGAGGGAGAGACATAAACGAGGCGAAATTCTGACAACTGAAACTGGAAATCATGCATGAGCAGTGGTAGGACAAACAGGTGCATTGCTTGACTGGTGAACAGATACCCTGATGGATCCGCCTTTAATGTTCACTGAGGAGCTTGGAGTCATCTGTCCCGCACACAGCGGCCCCATGATGGTTACAGGTCATGTTGTGCATATTTGCTGCTGCTTCTGTGCCGCTGCGCTCGTGTTTTACAGGAAGGCCTCTTTGTTGATCCACATGAGGCTGCGGGTCTCGTTGGGCTTGGCCTCGTACTCGATGCAGTTGAAGCTGTTGCCGAACTGGCAGTGTTCTCTCTTGTAGTAGTTGTAGTATTTCACTTGCCACACTGTCTCAAACATGCCGGCATCTTTGAACTGGCGACAACAGGAAGATGGAAGGTTAGTAACATTTCATAGTTCAGGTTTCTTCATACGCTCCTCTTTGTGTGGACGTTAGCATGCTTGCATACCTATAACAATGCAAAATGAACACAATGCTCTTACTTGTTAACTATGTAAGGGTTAATGCCCGACGAGGTGTCCATTGTCAGGTATTAATGGACGACGGCGAGGCGTGAATCGTCCGACGCGCAGCGGAGGTCCATTAATTAACTCCTTGCCTCCGCCGAAGTCCATTAATACCTGACAATGGACACCTCGAAGGGCATTAACCCGCTTATGGTCACTTGCCAAATAACACATTTTTAAAACATTAGTTTATATTTGAATTAGTTTTACAATCGAAATCTAAAGTTTTTACAAACAATAACTTGGTTTCCCTGGTTACGCCTGACGGTTTATTTACTAGGTGTCCTCCATCACTTTTTAATGGGCACCCTGCAGCCAATCAGAATCGAGTATTCACCCAGACCATGGTATAAGTACAGTGCATGTACAGTAGCATCCTAAATTTTGCCATTTATTGCTATTATTTTTAGGTGTTACAGGTTTTTCTTGCTTGTCCAGGTACTTGCTTCCCATTTAAGATAGATCAAATATATTACAATTAAAACATAAAATTGATTTTTTTTAATTTTTTTTAAAGTTTTGGAGATTACATATACGTTAATGTATATTGATAATAACAAAAATATAGGCTCTATATATTTTTTGTGCATCCTTAAAGGGATAGTTCACACAAAAATGAAAATGTTGTCATCATTTACTCACCCTAAAGTTGTTCTTAACATGTATGAGTTTCTTTATTCTGCTGAACACAAACAAAGGAATTTTAAAATAATGTCGGTAATCAAACAGTTGACGGTAGCTATTGACTTTCATAGAAGAAGAAAAAATACAATGGAAGTCAATGGCTACAGTCAACTGTTTGATTACCGACTCACGAACGGCTGTTACCAGAAGGTGGAAGCCAATGATTCTAGTTTATAAAGTTATAAGTATGGATATTTTTCTTACAAAAACACATCGCTTCATTTCAGAAGGCCTTTTTTAACTCACTGGAGTCATATGGATTACTTTTATGATCAGTAAAGAGCCAGGATTTTCTTTTTTATTAACTGATTGTGTTTGACTGAAAGAAGAAAGCCATACACCTAGGATGGCTTGAGGGTGAGTAAATTATAGGATACTGTTTTGAGTGAACTATCCCTTTAAGAGTCATTGATTTAAAAATAAATAATAATAATTCAAATTAATGTCACCCAAGTTGATCTAAACCTAACTGGGTCAATATGAACTAATAAAGTAAGATATAAATTGAAATCCAAAGGGTCACAAATCCTCTTTGACTCAAACTCAACTAGGACTCCTTGCAACTCTCTCAGAAACCGGTTTGGATGTTCTGATTTCTGAAGATGCACAACTTGAGGGAAATTGAGCAGATTGCATAAATGCAGAGTAAACTAGGATATTCCTATTATTCTGCTGTCAAGAGACAGAAATTTCTTGAATTTTTGAATAGACTGCAGCAATTTCGTCAGAACCTCTAGTAAATGACATGTTATTTTATTAAGTTATCCGTTCAGAATTGTGGGAGAATTGTCATTTCTGTTTGAAAAAAAAAAAAATCATGATTCTCAATTAATTGTGCAGCTCTACAACAAATCATATTCGAGCAAAAAAAGATTTGAGGCATCATGCAAGCCAAAATAGTGCGGTAGGAGTTACGTGTGAAGTCTAATACTTAGCTTCAAATCCCTAATCCTCTGTATGAGCAATTTAGCACCTACCAATTCCACACGATTTCAGTGTTAATTCTGTTGTACTCTTTTCCCTGCTGGTTTTGTTACCTCTATGGAGACCTGCACTGGTTGTCTGTCCCCGCTCTTGGTGTGTGGCACACCCTCAGTATCATAGGTCCCATTGTAGACGATCTGCTCCTCATCTTTGGACTGCTGCTCCATTGGGAAGGTCTTTCCACCGATCCCCATTGTGCTGAAACCCCATTTAAACAAATGTCAGGCTGAGACTGCCTGTTTAGCTTAAATGACACACATCTGAAATTCCTTCTGCCAATAAAACATTAAAGACTCGTGCACTCTAACCACACGGCTCAGTTTTACAGCCATAAAGCGTTTCTAAAGAATCTCCTTTAATGCACATAGAGCAGTCTATTTATAGGCTATATGATATAGGCTATTTCTTTTCTTACAGGGACGCAGGTGCATATTTCGACATCATTACAATATTTCGAGTCCTAAGAGCTATTTTGTATGCAACAACATATCAGATGCATGGCTCATATAGGCTTTACACGATTAATTCAGTCGCGTATTCACATTGAACCGACTTACGTGGCCTCCGCGCTACCCGGTTTCACGATCACCTCGATTTTGTATTTCGATCCTGTAAGCATTTTGATTGTCCTGCTCTGGCCGAACCTCGTCCCGTCCACTTTATAAAACACCGGCCCGTCATTAGGTTGGATTTTCAATGAAATCGCGATGTTTATTATCGCTGGAACGTCGGCCATAGTTGCGAGATAACGGAGGTCGATGTGTTTCCAGGGCTCCCCGTCATTAAAGGGATGGCGGATCATGAATGGTCCCAGGAAGCTGTTGAGAGATGCTGTGACGTCTACAGAAGCCATCACTCCCATTCCAGCCATGGAGCATATATACATCTATGCTTATGCATAACAAGGCTCATATAATACACCAGTGCTGCCCATTATTCTCGCTCGCGCGCGCTGGGTAGACAAACGCAGGGAAATAGGAATCGCTACCCTACAAATTGTTTTTATATTTTCTATATTTGTATTCTAGGAGTCATAGATATCGTAAATAGCTTATCAAGCATTCGATTTAGATCGTAAACCCATTAGTTATCGTCCATCTCATCTCCGTTATTTTCGCGATTAAAACAGTCCCTGTCCAAAGTGCTGAAACTGAAGAATCACGTGTTGCTGTAACATTTGTGTCCTCAAGATTAAATATAAAATGTTCTAAACACACACACAAAAAGCTGCTATTACGTGTTTGGTGAGCTTGAAATATTAACATAAAATGAATTAACTAAATTATGTTTTTGTTAACAGAATGGAAGGCCGGGGACGAGGAGAGAAGTATAGCATGATTTTAAATGATATATTAGCTTTTATAAAATAATTGTTGCATGATTTAAGGCAGAACACTTTTGGTGTTGAACACTTTCAAAAGGTGCACAATTTTGTTGATCTAAAAAAAAAAAAAGCACACAAAGTGATAAAACAAATCCATCACTTGAAACCATATACAATGTCATTTCCCATACAGTCTGAAGCAAATTTCAGTAATACAATTACAATCTTCCATAGCAAAAGCCACATGATCATGTATTCTGACCGCCCGCAGAATCTTTGTGCTTTTTGGCAACACTGATTATAAAATAAAAACTCAAAAGGTGCAGATTTTGTTGATCTATAAAAAGAGCGAAAAGATCTCTCTCTGTTACAGCTATAAAACGATTTCAAACCTATAAAGTATAATTTCCCACACAGCAAATTTCAGTAATAGAAATAACATTTTCCATTACCAAAGACACATTATCATGTTTTCTGACCGCCTCAGTCTGTGTTTTTTGTTGTTGTTTTTTTTCAACACTGATAATAACATTCCATAAAATCACCTAGCAAGTGTTTCAGTCAAAAATTCTCCATTGTAGACGCATAATAGATGCATTTCTGTCTGTTGGCATGATCCCAAAAGTCTTTTATCTCTCCAGTTCTGCCTCCAGGATCTCCCCCCAGGTCTCCACGTCCAGTGGACACATGCTGTTGGGTGGGATATCGTCGGCAGAGCGGATGTTACTGTACAGGCCCTTCAGCCACCTCCTCTTTACGCAGCCTTTCCTGTAGTTACGCACAAGAGTAACCTGGGAAAACAGGAAGAAGGAGATAAACGAACAGCAGAGGTTTAGGCACAACATGAGGCAGAATACTAATAACACAAACCTTCCACGAACATCCGTCAAGCCTGTCCCCGTTCACCTCTCTCCGGCAAATAGCCAGCACCGTACAACAGTGGCTCCTCCACAGGTGATCGCTGCCCTCGATGATGTCATTCCAGTTTTTACAGGTGAGCGAGGCCCGGCACAAACTCCTGACGTCCAGCTCGCTGAAGATCCTCACACTCACCTCTGCTGGCAGGGTCTCTACAAAGTCCTGCTGAAGTGGATCATGATCACCTGGGGCCATGGATGGGTCTCCTTCAGGCCTGAAGATGGCGCCTTTGCTCCTTTTGCAGACATTATGCATCTCCGCGTCCTGAAACAGTTTCAATTTCCAAAAACATGTTATTTACATGACAGAACCTTTGACTTACAAATAAAGCATTGTAATTTAAGCAATACGAAGATAATATTGTCCGTGTTGCAGTATCTGTTCGTTGCTGGACACAGCGGCACCCAACACGTAAATCCAGCTAACGTTAGCTAACCAATGGCTAGAAGAGATTTTAAAAACAACCACGAAACGGTCACATGACTGTATGCGGTATGAAAAAGTGATATTCAAGATGATATTTTTTAAAAACAACATGTTATTTGTAAAGGCTCATACCGAAAGTCGCGTCTCGCTGACAGCTGAGGATTTAAACGTCTCTGTTTGTTTACGACAGAAACGTCACAAGCCAAACCTCCCCACCCAGTTCTCACTGCGCATGCGCGGTTCTTCAGCGCCAATGTAGAGTCCTTTTGATTCTTTGTTATTAGTGCAAAATATGAATTATAGGTAACATTTGACATCATATTAAATGTGCACACCTTCGTCGACAAGAGCTTTGGATAAGTCCGACGTGCGTGTTTATACAGCGCGTGCTAATGGTGGAGTTCACCGGAAGTACTTATTCGCGCACGAAAAGTAATCATCATTATTAGTCATTTTTTCTTACTACACTTCACGGTCAGTCAACACAGTGAGTTTCTTTTGCACGTTCATTTGAAGTAGCGAAAAGTTGGGTTGCATACAACAATAACGAAACCGTAAGTAGTTATTTCTCAAACTGGTAATGGGAGAGTTTGTACTGAGAAAGACAGCAGCGCGTGCGAGCACAAATCTGTTTGTATGCACTTTAGTCATAGCCAAGTAACGATATTTCATATTTTGGGGTCTGTCTCTTCTTCTGCACAGATGCCAGGCTTTGAGTTGGAGCAGGTGGACGGTGGCAGTCCTATAAACATTCCCGATGGAGAAACTGTTTTAGGGAGAGGACCATTTCTGGGGGTAAGTGAGTGAGCCATTACTACTGTGCAGTGTGTTTTCACAAATGTCTTGATAATATATTAGACAGTATGCTATGTTAACCTTGCACAATGGTTCTTGCCTTTGTGAAAATTAACAAGTATACTATAGTGCCTTTAGTCTGTGTGCTTTTACAGAAATGCAGTTATAAAGCTCATTGTGGCATGGAGGAATGACAAAACACTCTCAGGAAAAAAGGCACAAAGCTGTCAATGGGGAAGTACTTTTAAGGTACAAAAGCTAAAAAAGGGTACTAATATCATATGTACACTTAAAGAACTAAAAATGTATTTTTAAAGTACTAATATGAACCTTTAAGGTACTATTATGCACCATTTTTGGCCTATATAATGTACCTTTTCGCTTTTGTACTTTAGAGTACTGCCCCAGTGACAGCTTATAGCCTACTATTTTTCTGAGAGTGAAGTAAAAGAGACTGTCTTTATGTGAAGGCTGCATGGATAATTTGTTGATTTAGATTGTTAAAATAGTTTGTCCTGTTGTTGTTTTGGTGTAGTACTCCCACAACATATGTGTTACTTTCAGTTTCATGCATGATGGGGCTGTTTATTCCGGAGTAATGACAATCAAAGCCCTGAAGATGGCAGTCCAAACTCTCAAATCTTAGGGTTAGAAATCTGTGATTTTGAGGTTAAATCTCTTATGGAGTGGTCCATGAACTGCGTTCTTCATTGTGTTTAACAAACCTCAGAAGTTTGGAGATTTTTGCCTTTTATTGCATGTGTGTTATCTGTCTATAATCTAGTGTACACCTAAAAGTTGATTAACTTTAGCACATAAACACATTTTTAAAAATCTCTAGGAAATATGCCAAGACAAGACAGAACGCTTATACGTCCCTATTCATTTTAAATCATGTGGTCTTTAAATCACCCAGATCTCAGTGAAGTGTGTCATGATACTGAGCTACAGAAAACAATCTGTTTATGATAGTGCTGGGAGCCATTGGACATTTATTGAATTTTCTCCATATAAGAATACACGCTACCATTCAAACATTTGGGGTCAGAAAGATTTTTTTAAATGTTTGTGAAAGAAATAACTTATGTTCACCAAGGTTACATTTATTTGATCAAATATACAGTGAAAAATACATTATAATTATATATTTTAAAATCTAATTTATTGCTGAGATCAAAGCTGAATTTTCAGCATCATTACTCAGTCTTCAGTGTCACATGATCCTTTAGAAATCACTCTAATATGATGATTTGATGCTCAAGAAACTTATTATTATTAATGTTGAAAACAGCTGTGCTGTTTAGTATATATGTGGAAACTGTGATACATTTTTTTTCATCTTTTTTTTCTGCAAAAGAGCCATATATTTTGAAATAGATATAGTTCTAACATTATAAATCTCTTTACTGTCACTTGCTGAATAAAAATAAAAATTTCTTAAAAAAAATCTGATTGACCACATGCAAACTTTTGAACCATAGATCGCCAGATGCCTTAAAAAATTCCAATTTAAGATGCAGTTTATCATTATATTGTTTTGCAAAGATTAATATTTCTGTTCCACTCTCTTGTTTTCCTCTGCACCAGGTGAATGATAAGAGGGTGTCCAGGAACCACAGCGTCCTGGAGAACCAAAACGGTCGACTGCGTCTGAAGCCTGTGGGTGTCTGTTAGTTGTCTGATGTGGGCAGAGAGTCGTGATGGTGGTTTTGTCATTTTAGACTCTTCTGCCGAACAAAAGCGGCACTGGCCTTTGATGTTAAGACATCAGAAGTTCGTGATGAAGAGCTCTTTCTCTCTTTCGCAGCTGTCTCTCTTAATTACACGTGTCATTACTGCCTCTTAGTCATGCTGTCATAGCAGCAATGATTGCATTTGGGTCATTTTCACCTCGATTGATCTTTTGATGAGTTAAGATGCCCTTGTTTTCAAAACTGCATTTATCTCATGAATATTCATATTATTAATAGCTAATTGAATTAAGCCATTAAACACACTATAGACAAGTATGCAAATTTTTCTTGCTGCACAAGCTCAATTCAGTTTTGTTATTGTTGTAACTAAAACTATTACAATTTTGATAACGCTTTAGGGTCTCCTTTGTTAACATGTATTAACCCCTTAACTGTCACCGTCCCGTATACGGGACGCCTAACTTTACTTCCCTATATTACTATTTAATCCTAATCTAATTATGACAAACTATATATCGTTGGAAAGTTCTAAGACTCCTAAATAGATATTTAGGACTGTTTTTTTGTTATAAATTATGTAGGAACAGAAATAGATGAATTTATGACAAGAGTGCACCTCAAAAAATCTACGTAATAACAGGAGTTCTGACCTTCGTCACAAAAAGTTGACGCACCCACTTTTAATAATTGATATGTTGGTTTTTATGCTAAAATTTCATTAGAAAATATATAATCTAGTATTTGTCAATAAAAAATAATAAAATAATATTATCTTCTAAAAAGTATAATATATATATTATCCTCTAAAATATTGTATTATATTTTTTTATTGCTTTTTTTTATTATATTACATATTTTATTAGTTATCATAAATTAGGTATCATTTGAAAGCTTATGATCTCAGAATTCATCCTGTGAAAACTGTTTTGAAATTGGACATTGTGTTACCATAGAAACGGTACTCTAAATTATTTTATCAGGCTCCTCCCCTTTTGGGCATCCTTATGTTTCATAATTTATGATCAAAATATTTTCTAATCTTGACAAAACACATATTGTCAGAAAGGTCTGAGTCTCAAGGTTCCATATTTTATGACAGAAGTGATATTTGGACAGAAATTTATTAATTTGTTATGGTAGAATGCATACAGTAAAATTCAATGGAATTCAATGACACCCGGTGGCTATTTTTGGTAATACGCCTAAACAAAATCTCATGGGAACTTCATTTTTTGTGATATCAACTTCAAATTTGGAACACAACTTGGTTAGATATTTGGCTTTGATTTTATAGTAATTTTTTTGTAAAACATATTTTGTAAAATATATATTTTATATAAAATAAAAATATTAAATAAAATATATTTGATTTAATGTAAATTTAAACTTCCATAACTTTTTCATACTTTAATTTTTTGAAGTGCTTTCACTTCAACAATAATCTGCTATTTTTTACCTTTAAAACAAGACCAAACTTAGGTCTATACTCCAAAGCATTCTTGAATTACAACCATTTAAGCTTGAATAGTGCATTTTAATGTAAATTCTCAAAAAGGGGGGTGACAGCTAAGGGGTTAAGTACCTATTATTGGTTGATCTGATTGGTTACAAGGTAGTTTGTGACGTCAGAAACACCAGCGATTTCAAACCGTGTTTTTGAGACTGTCTTTGGTTCACTGCAGTTTTAAGGAGAAAGTGCTCAGCAATGACTTATGAATTTACACATGGTTAAAGCATATTAAAAACACCACATAGAAATATAAACTTTTTTTAAAGCTTGATTTTCTCCACAGCTGGACTTTAACAAATGGAACTTTATTGTAAAGTGTCACCAAAATTGTTTTCATTAATTGAAATAATATAGTATAAATATTAGATGAGAAGAATGTATTAAAAAAAAAGACATTTAAGTGCTAAAATTACTAAAACAAAAAGTAAAGCTAAATGGAAATATATTTTTTAAATGACAAAAGCACATAACAAAATAACTAAAAGTTAAACTAAATAAAAACGAATTCAAAATATTAATACATATTATAATAGTATATAAATAATGGTAACATGAGATCAGCTCAATTATGTGACTCATTTTGAGAGAGGTTGTCAAAGCTGTGTATCTCGATGATGAATCTCTAACGACACAATATGGCAAAATAATTCTGAATAGTATGATGAAGACCTGTGCAAAAAGAGTTGCATAGTGCATGTGACCGACCGGCATTCATTCCTCTGGTTTCTGTCCTGCAGACACACCTGAACCCATGCTTTATTCAGACGAACATTGTGGCCAGCCCTCAGCCTCTGGAGAAGGACCAGTGGCACTGCCTAAAGGAAGGAGACATCTTCTCTCTCATGCCTGGGAAATTCGTTTACAGAGTGCGCCTCAAAGAAGAAGATCAAACCCTCAGGTGATTCAGCCTGTCGCTAAAAGCCGCTCATTTATTATTCAACAACAACAGAGCTGAATCTGGCTGGCCGTGCGATGATATGATTTGACAGTGTGCAACATGTTTGCAACAACCTCTCTATTCATTTCACCATTTAAAAGAAGGGGTTAATATATTATTGACTCAATTTACCTTCTAAATACATTCAGGTCTGACTTCCAGATTCCCGATGGATACAATTAAGTGCTACGTTGTTGAATATTGTACAGTTTGTCACATTATGGAAGTGCAATTGGTTTAGATTCGAATAAGGATCCTTATGAATACTCTCACCCTCATGAATATTCAAAAATACATTCATAAATGTAGTGTTATAATTATTTGTCATCTTAAAATAGTGCCAGTCATTTATCTCATCTTTCCATATTTCCTCTGGTCATGATGACAAGCGTCTGGTTGAACATGTTCATTTTGACCTTTACTCTTAAATCGATCTGTGAACCGCTGCGTTAGATCAAAGGACACTTTTATTGTCTCTCTTTCTATAATGAGCTCGCAGGCACACTGGTTTTCACTGGACACCTTCAAATAGACGCTCTGATAACACACAGATGATCAGCTGAGAAAACAAATGAGAAGTGCTGCTGTGGCCTATTGAATCTGAATGTGCTGATTTGCATGCATTTAAAAGTCATGCCTTTCATCTGTGAAATTAGACCGTTAGGTGTCTGTCTTTTCTTATGGCGTGCTCACGCAAACAGGGGATTGTTGTTTTTGCTAATGATGAATTGTTTTAAAGACTGGCAAGATTTTAAGCCTTGATTGTCTCCTCAAAAGGGTGCAATTATTCTGTCTGAATTGTGCTATACATTGTTGAATATTATCCAAGGGATTTGATCAAAATGTGAGGCTAAAAGAGAAATTTTCTATAGTGTGCATTACAGTGTTGCTGTTTGAGCATTAAAAAGGTCTGCAAAGTTACAAAGCATAAAGTCACTCCGACAGGATTTATTATATCAGTGCACACTGTTTCTGAACTCCCTGAAACGCCTCCATTGTAGTCTTGAGTCTTGAGTTTTCTTCCGGGAACGAACACGTCACAATGTTCCTCATTTAAATAATTCCCGCACAAGGTATATGAAATAAAGAGACTTGGTTGAGTTAGTTAGTAGTGTGTTGAAACCCCCAGTTATGGTAAGGGGTGTGACATTTCTCAAACACGCTCGAAGTGGTTGACCAATCACAACACACTGGTCCAGTCGACCAATCAGAGCACAGTGTCCTTTTCAGAAGGAGGGGCTTCATAGAGACAGGAACTAAACAGAGCGTTACTGACAGACTGGGAAGAGAGGTGCTGCACCAATGTCAAACATGTGAAAAATTATGTTTCTTGAACATTCATTCAAGCATGAAAACATTCTAGTAGAGCCCAAAAACTAAATCAAGACTTTGGGCATAATAGGTCCTCTTTAACTTGGAGAAGATTTGCTCTCTTCACAGAAACAGTCAGGCGCTTGAGGAGGAGATGGAGGTGGAGAAGTGTTTGGCTGGACCGACAGAGCTCTCTATAGACGCTGCCACACTCGAATCCAACGGCTGCGCGCCCACGAGCCCAAGCTGCACACTCACAGGAGATAAAGGCGCTTCATCACACACTCTTTGCTCTTTACCCGAGGTGTGTGTGTGTTTGCGTACTACATATAAACTACCATTCAAAGGTTTGAGGTGTACGATTTTTTTATACCTTTGAAAGACGTCTCTTCTGCTTAACAAAGCTGAATTTATTTGATCAAAAATATAGTACAAACAGTAATATTGTTGCAATTTAAAATAACAATTTTCTATTTGAATATATTGCAAACTGTAATTTATTCCTGTGATCAAAGCTGAATTTTCAGCATCATTACTCCAGTCTTCAGTGTCACATGATGCTTCAGAAATCATTCCAACATGATGATTTGATGCCCAAGAAATATTTCTTCAATTATGAAAAAAGTTGTGCTGCTTCATATTTGTGTGGAAACCAGGATTGTTTTAATGAATAGAACGGTTAAAAGAACAGCATTTATTTGACAGACATTTTTGTAACATCATAAATGTCTTTACTGTCACTTTTGATCAATTTAAAGCATCCTTGCTGAATAAAAGTATTAATCTTTTATTAAGTTTAATCTATTAAACTCCAAACTACCATAGCTTTATACAGATTATATATGTGGGTTTTGATGATTTTAATCATATTGACACATGCATAATTGCATACTGTACTGTAGTTCTATACTTCAGTTCTATAATTTCTCTATCTTTGTCGATACATATAATTCTATACCCTACTCTTCGGTTCTCCTCTTCTATAAATTCTACTTTTCTTATCTAAACTCTTCTATTCTGTATTATATTTTCATATGCTCTTCTATACCAACTTAACTATAGTCCAATAATTTTCTCATCTAATTCTAATCTATTTTGTGTTTTCATGGTGCCCACAAAGAGCCAACACGACGAGTCTGATCGGCCACAGAAGAAGCGTATCTTGCCAGCCTGGATGATGACGTCAGCATCCACAAGCCCATCAACCTCCAAAGGTACCGTCACTATGGCGATGGAACACTGTCCCCATGGCAACAGAATCAGGGGTCTGTTTTTTTTCACACCCATACAGAAACAAACCCCACATCTGTCAAGTGTCCGGTCATCACAGTGATTGCACTCAGACATTTTTTTGAGGGATAAATTGGAAAAGGAGGAGAGAGTTAGTCGCTTTCAGGGTTGGTTACCGAACTCTGTTCTTTTAACCCTTGTATGGTGTTCGGGTCTGTTGGACCCGTTTTCATTTTTTATCAAAAGAAAAATTATACAATTAATTATTTTTTCAAACTGAGACTCATTGGCCTTGGCTCATTTTCTGTGAGGAATATATATCAGAACACATTTTTTATGAAAACACACTGTACACCCCCCCTACACATTTATATTACACACAGGATGTTCGGGTCCACTGGACCCGGGGCTAATAAAAGTGTGGAAATTGTAGGTCCTGTGTACCTTTACTCTGTCCTCCTCCTGTCAGGGCCTGCTGTTAGTGTGTGTATGTTCTTGTATTTGGTTTATGAGGACACAAATGTGTATAATGACATGGGTATTACAACGTAAACATGGTTTATGACGACATCTGTGTCCTCATACTAAAACATACTAAATGGTGTTTTTTGAAATTCAAAAAATGCCAAAAGTTTTCTGTGATTGGTAGGTTTAGGGGTAGGGTTAGTGTAGGAGGATATATTATACAGTTTGTACATTTGAAAAACATTATGCCTATGGAGAGTGACCGTACACCACATATCCAAGTGAGTGTGTGTGTGTGTATGTGTGTGTGTATGTGTGTAGGTGTGTGTTTTGTGTGTGTCTGTGTGTGTGTTGTGTGTGTGAGTGTTGTGGGTGTGTGTATGTGTCTGCATGAGTGTGTGTGTGTGTGTGTGTGTGTGTGTGTGTGTGTGCGTGTGAGAGAGAGATTGTGTGTAAGTGTGAAAGAGTGCAAGAGTGAGTTTTGTGCTTCTACTCCTGCCATTCCCACACGAGGTTGCAATTCTTAAATGTGTTAAATTCTTAAATTCTTAAATCTAACAAAGGTAAAGAGAAAATATTGACCATATATGCTGTTTATATTGCTTGTAATTGGAATGAAGTAAACATCTGTTGAGTATTTTAACATAACATTTTTGATTGTGTTGAATTAAAAACCCAAAAATGCAGCAATTAATCATGTTTTGGAGCTCAGCAGTGAGAGGGACTCCTACCAAACCCAAACGAGTAGCCGCACCGAAGCGGGCGACTGGACCCAACCGAGCTCGAGCCGCACAGCTGTCATCTGAGGAAGAGGAGCCGGAGGAAGAGAAGGCCAAAAGAAAAACAAAGAGACTGAAGAGTGACTCTGAAGATGAGGCGGGGCCTCTGGTATCTCTGGTGAGAGAAATCATAGTATAGTAATATATTATTAATTAATATGTTAGTATAAAAAGGAGAATTGTGATTCTTAATCATTTGAAATGGCCTGTAGACTGGAAGCTTTTAATTTTTCATTAAAGGAGAATTCCGGTCAATTTTAACATTGAGCTAATTTTTTTGTACATTTGGAGTGCTGTCAGTACAGAGAACAACGACAAAAATCGGTGTTGCCTACACCGTGTTATCCTCTTTTTAAAATTTGCACCCTGTTGACTTCAATGGGGCAAGTTTTAAACCTGCTTTTAGCCTCTTAACATCCTTGATGTGTCATTACAAGTGCTCAATGTTAAAATTGACAGGAGTTCTCCTTTAATAATAACAACAACATCAATAATTATATTTTGGAATGACATGCGTAATGCAACTTTTTTTTTTTTTGATTTCTTGATGGAAGCATATTTCTTATTAAAAATAACAACAGCAATAAAAAATATTATAATTGTTAAGAATAATAATAATTTGAATTGTCTTACAGACTACAAATTTTAAATTTGTGATTACTATTTATTAAATTATAGTATCACATTTCACTGCTTATTTATGTGAGTTTTATCATTTGTTGTTACTATATTAAATGTATTGTATCAAATATATAAACCATAAAAGGTATGCACTACCAAATACAAAATTTTTGGATACAATAATATGTGCACGGATGTGCTGACAGGATGATGCGGCAGCTCCCAGGAGCAGTACAGTCAGAACAGTCCCAGACGGAGAGAACAGCACCGGTTTGGCGGAGCGTGACGATGGAGAGACGAAAGGAGATGAGGTCCAACGAGGAGCTCAAGCTGAAGATCCCAGTGATTCTCAGGCCAGCCAGGGACCCTCGCAGAGGTCAAAGATCACGGAGGCCGAGAGCAAAACAAGCACCAGTAAGGTGAAAAAACAGCGGCGGATGCGGTGTGCTTACGGCAGCTCCTGCTACAGGTACTTCAGTTACCTTCAGTGAACTTCTGCTTTTTAAACTCGACCTTCAAACAATGCTGCGGTTTCAAGACAGCGTTCAGACATTCTATGTCTATAATGCCATAAATATATAACTCGAAATATTCCTTGAAGATCAACGCTGCACATGTTAATTAGTTTCATGTAGTTAATATCATCTCAAGATGCTACAAGAGGATTAAGACTGAAACAGTCACAAGCAAAAGTTCCTCTGAGATGTTTTAATATGCGTAAATCTGCGACTGAAATGGTTTGGTGGTATTTCAAAGACACATGCACATGTTTTCCTGTCTGGTTCTGTGACGTTTATTCTTAATACCAAAAAGCTGAGAGATCAAAACACAAAATCTGTATTTCAGCCGGAGGGTGCTGTCCTCAAACGCAGGGGTGAAGTGTGACATTACCTTGTAAAACATTTGCGTTTGTACGCAGTTCGGGTATCATCTTTTGAAAACAGTTTGAGCTTTCATTATTTTAATTTTTTTGGTTCATTCCCCTCCAAACTTTTCTTTAGAAACAGTCATAAATAAGTAAAAGCGTCACCTCTAACTGACAGCAGTTGTGATTGATCTATTACTCTATGAGAGTTTCTTTCTGTTGACAGTTTAATAGAAATATTCCTGTTATGAAGGTTCACAGAATGATAACGACATTCGGAAATGAAGAACAGAAACGTTTAATTTTTCCAACTTGATTAGCTGTCAGTGTAATTAAGTTGCATGAATGCTCGTGATTGAATTAATTTGACTTATTGTGTTCCAGTTCACTCAGCAATTGTGTATTTCCTCTGTCCAGGAAAAATCCACTCCACTTTCAGGAGTGCAGTCACCCCGGAGACAGTGATTATGAGGAGGGGGAGGAGGAAGAGGAGGAAGAAGAAGAGGACGCTGATGATGATGACAGGCCGGAGTGTCCGTACGGAACCCACTGCTACAGGTGACAACAAATGAGATTAAAAACACCACCATACTTCATTTAAACATTTATTTTTAGTTAGAAGTTTATTAAAGTTTTGGGGTCTTTTGAGATGAGAGTTCGGATACTATTAAAACTGTTACTTTCAGAACTCAAAACATTTATTGAAAGTAAGATACAAAAAAATGACTTGTTCTGAAATACTTTCTAATTTCATATAAAATCTGAGACTTTAACTTAAAGGGATAGTTCACCCTTAAATAAAAATTCATAATTTATAATAATGTCATAATTTACTCGAGTTTCTTTCATCCTTTAACACAAAAGATGATATTTTAAAGAATGAACTACCCCTTTAAGACGGTCCACTTTTACACGTCTTTATAGGAAACATTAAAAGTGGAGCATAGGAAGAAAAAATTAAGGCAAGGCACTAAAGGTGAATGGGTGAACAGTTTCATTTTGTTGGCATATTATAGTTTTGGATCTCTCTTTTTATCACTCCATAAATCATAAAATATGTCTTCAGGAAACCCCCCCCCCCCCCGTAAAAACCTCCAGAATGTAGATAAGAATTAGGTTAATCGATCTTTTAACGATTAATTGAAAGAGCGCACTTAATAATACTTTATTCATCCAGCAGTGAAACAAGTGAAGTATTTGAGTCATTGAATCATTCACTCGAGATTCGTTTAAAAACGCTAATTCATCCGCTAATGGAACAAGTGAAGTCTTTTTGAGTGAGTAAATTACTAGTAAATTACTTATTTTGTTTAGTTGTCTGGTTAGAATCAGGATCTTTATTTAAAAAATTCTCTTTATTCTCAGTTTATCAAGAATCGTGCAGCTGTTATAGGAATAAATTTAGAAAAAAGTTCAGTGTACGTAAGTACTACTGAAGTGGAGATTTGTGGCTCAGTGCAGGAGAAAAATCTTTGCATTGAAATTGAAATCTACATTGAAATCTTCTTTCCGCTAGTCTGAAAGAAGACATGTTATGGAAGCAAAATAGCCCAAAATATCTAAATTGACTAGTGCATGAAAAAGCAATGTATTTGCCTGTAGTGTCTTGCCTCATCTGTTAGATTAATAAAGCATTAAGTGTAATTCTAGCATTTGTTTAAAGTGTGCTCTGTGTGCTTGTCTCAATGTTTCAGGAAGAATCCACTTCACAAGAAAGAGTACAAGCACACTAAATCACCACGTGAGTATTTTTAAATGTGAATTAAAGTGAACTCTCTGCCACGATTACATACTTGGAGTAAGATGAAGGGTTTGTTCAAATCTCTAGCTCTTAAGTATAACAATAATAAGTGATTACCTTACCTTCTTACCTTAGAAGACTCCAGTAATTGAGAATAAAAGATTTCTATCTGTCCTCCTCAACTTCAAACTGAATATAATGTCGTATTTACTTTCTCTTTGGGTCCTGGTTGGCAATTTAGAGAAATGGATTTAGTGAGTCACTCCCCAGAATTCGGTTATTGGTGCCAAAATTGTTTATCTGCATTTATGTTTCCATTAGGAATAAATTGTGCGGTGGAAACTACAAAAAGCTAGGCTATGCGAGCCACTTGATTTAGACACATAAATCTCTAGTGACCAAGCGCTCACTTGATATTCAAATTTAGTACATTCTGGATCTAAGGACAGGCAGAGAAAGTTCAAAACTTCATTAAAACATTAAATTGTAAAATAATGTATACAAGAAAACAAATTATGTACTTTAAAACCTGAAAGTTGATGAAAATGTAATGCGATGCACTGAAATTTTCAGAAATTCGCTGGTCAAAAACCTTGTAACTCAATTTGAGCTTGATTTTAGTCAAATATTTGTAATGTAATGACAGATGCAAGTGTCTGAACGCATATAATGCCACAATATCAATGTTGATATATCAACACGGTGTTTTAATTATTTAAAAAAGTGTTTTTTCCCCCCATTTCCTAAAAAGTAGCGTTTTTGGAGATACAATGTTTCCACACGACAGCGACCATATTAGAGTGATTTCTGAAGGATCATGTGACACTGAAGACTGGAGTAATGATGCTGAAATTTTTTTCGGGTTTAGCTATCTCATCTCTGTTTGTATAAAGCCCTCAATGAAAATGTGATAAACAGTTTCTCTTCTCTGAGATGCAATCGCTTTGACATTCTGAGATGAAGGATAATTTATATGTTTATTGTTCCAACTCCTTGCGTCCCACTGAAGCCTAAATCTGAATAATTTTCCATGGGACTGAATGAGCGTAATGTTTGGTGAGGACATCTAATATAATTAAACTGCTCTTAAGCTAATTGAGAACATGCTGTGTGAACCCTGAGGAGGAACAGAATGCACATATGAACAACAGCATAAATATCAAGAGAAACATCTACACTGTGATGTTTCATTATTAGCTGGAGAAAAATAAGCTGTGACTTCATGAAGCATCAGCTTATTTTTCTCCAGAAAACGGTGTAGTGGTTTCTGGACGCTTCACAAAAACCAGGCCGAGATCCACAGACGCTTGCAGCTGTTTTCAGAACATTTAATCGTAAAAAATTAAGCTTACAACCGCATGACTGTGCAAGATGTTTCTTCTCAAGCCCCGTTTACAACGTCTTTGGTGCTGACATGGGTCAGTGCGAAATGCAGGTGTAAACGGCTCCAAAATGTTTAATTCAAACCACATTTCATGTTGTTCTGTTTCCCCAGCTAAGACCGTAGCGGAAGAGGATGAAGATAACTACGAAAACAGTTTTATTAATGACGAGAGTGAGGAGGAAGAGGTGGATGAAGACTCGGACTATGTGCCCGAATCGGACGACAGTGGAAAAGGAGAGGACTTTAAACAGCTGCAGAAAGAGGCAAAAGCCTTTCTCAGGAGGAAGAAGTGACTCGTTTGGGGTAGATAACATGAAAACCACTTCTTTACACTAATCTCACAAAGACTGTGGAACTTCTGACACTGGGTTTGACAGAATCCTTGTCCATGGAGGCATTTTATTCAGGTTTAGATTACCTTGCCTTCACATTTTAAAGAATGGATCACCCAGAAAAGAATTTAACTTTTTTTTTTTTTTGGGAGATAGGCATTTAATGATCATCTACTTTCATTGTAAATGACGACAATTTGTGTTTTTGGGTAAACTATTTCTTTAATTCTAACTAAATCTTAATTTCTTCACAATTCGTTTTTATTGTTTTTTTTTTTTTTAACCTTTCTCTTATCCCGTCCTGTGAGTGTTTTTTGCTGCTGGGTTTGACAGAATCTCTGTCCATTTAGGCATTTTATTCAGTTTTATATTACCTTTATTACCATTTTGCTTTCAAATTTTAAGGAATAATTTAAAATTATGGGCTGTTCCTTATTAAATTATGAGCTGTAATGAGCTTGGCATTACGTGATCACCATCTCTGGTTTCCTTGTAAATGACACTGTTTAAAATTTTGGGTGAACTATCCCTTTAACTCACACTGAATCTTATTTTCTTTGCAATCTAATGTTTGTTTGTTTTAAAAGCCAACTTTTTTTTTTTTTTTTTTTACTTTCTCTTATCCCAGCCTGTCTTATCCTGTCTGTGAGTGTTTGTATAGATGCTGCTACTTTGTAAGTGTCTTTTTTTGTACATTATATATATTCAGTTCATTATAGTTGTGTGGGCTTTTATTTTCACTGACCAGCTGTTTATTCCTATTGCCGGGTCTTCATTGAACCGAGGTTTAGAGTAATAGGAAAAATAAAGCGATGAACCAGTAGCAACAGTTAGTTCAGTAACACAATTTCTAAAATGCTTTTTAATTGCTACAATTACAAAAATACAGTGACATTTATAGAGCAACAGCAAAGGTCATTGCTGCTTTGAGTTTGGCATCCTAACTGAAATGGAACCTTAAGTGAGCAATTTGGAATATTACTTAAGTGTTCCAAATAGTGTTCCAAATTGCTCACTCAGGGTTCCATTTCAGAATGCTATTTGTATGATTCACAGAGTTAAGGCCATTGCACACTGACGCCGCCTTCACACTGGCAGTTGAAATCAGCTCCGATACGGCAGCGAAACGACCGGAAGGCATTCATTTCCTATGGAGATTCGCAGACCGCATGCGAATGGGTCCGAACCAGGTGTGAACGAGTGCGGTGCGAAAAAAATCGTGTCCGTTGGCCATCCGGATGCGTTCAAAAAATTGAACTCTTGCGAAAGGCTACGGACGGTTTCTATCCGAAAATCCCAACGGAAGTTAGCGTTGCTATGGTACTGATAAACAAACCTGGATTCTTAACTTTTAATAAAATAAATAATGATTTTATAACGATTAGTTGTCATGTCATTTTTTTTATTTTCATGATGTTTTAACGTTATTAGGGCAGTTAATACAATTAAATAATTCAATATTTAAATATACTCGCTTCCGAGGCTTCCGACCACTGATCTATATAATGATATATATATATATATATATATGTCATTCTATATAGATCAGTGCTTCCGACGCTTTTCACCGTTGTGTACGACGTCCGCTGGGGGCGTATTGCGTATTACGGAGCTGATTTCAACTGCCAGTGTGAAGGCGGCGTGAGTCCGAAATTCGCATCCGAAATTTTCGCACGTTAAAAAAAAATTCGACCTCACGTTATGTCAATCACGCTTGCACACTGTCTACGAAACTTTCGTCCGTAATAAAAAAAATCGGATCGGGTTCGATTTTCTGCGTTTTTCGCATCCATGGCCAGTATTTTGAGAGGTGTTTTGACAATTCAGAGCCACCTCCCCTTTCAATCAGATCGAAATTTCGGAAAATATAACCTGTATACAGCTGTCTGCCCAGCGCTTCCACCGGCTGTGTGTGTGTGTGTCCATATCATAGACTGTAAAAAGGGTCCATACCTAGACATACTGCCAGTCTCTGTTCAGGATCGATTGGTTCACGGAAATTGGTGGTCTTCTTTTTAATATGTGGCTCCAGTATCGCTAGCAAAGCATCAAACTGTTCCACTGACATTCTGAGGTAAATTTTGAATCGCTCGGGATAATTTCGCAACTCCTTGATAAGGAGGTGAAACTCTCCTTCCTCTCGGCGCAATCTCAGGATTGGATGGACCCAATATTTCCTCTTTTTATTTTTCTCTTTTTAAGAAGAAAGAGGGCAACAAAATCATCCTCACTGCTTGACGAATCCATTTGGTATTTTTTGCGTTTTTTTTCGCAAAGGTTTAATAAATACGCATCGGACAGAGTGTGCAAGGTTTCTGTGCGTGACGAATTTTAAGGCTGACGAACACGAAAAAACGCATACGAAAATTTCGGACTCAGTGTGCAATGGCCTTTACTCCCTAAAGGCCCTTGCACACTGAGTCCGAAATTTGCAAAAAACGCAGAAAATCGAACCCGATCCGAATTTTTTTATGACGGACGAAAGTTTCGGAGGCAGTGTGTAATCGTGATTGACATAACGTGAGGTCATATTTATTTTTTTACGTGCGAAAATTTCGGACGTGAATTTCGGACTCAGTGTGCAAGGGCCTTAAGTCTTTACAACAAATACACACATCTATAGACTGAACGCATAATACGGATGTGCATGACGTCACCATTTTCACAAATTCACATTTTTGTAGTTTACACAGAGACGATAACGGTATTTTTTTCAAAAACGTGCACTTTGAATCCCATTTTCAAAAGTTTGCCCTTTCTTTGCTCTCTTGTTGTGTAAATGAACGGTTTTCTGTTTTTAGTTGAAAATGGTGTGGTGTAAATGGCCCCTATGATGCACAGTAACTCTGTGCATCATAACAAAGAGCGCTCTTTTCAGTGCACAGGATAAGACTGCTATTGATACTTTTTGGTAAGGAATAAGCATTGCCTTGTCTGATCCAGCTTTAAAGTTTGGCCAAAACAAAGTATCTTAGAAGGCAGCCTACATTTTAGAAGAGCATCCACTATGAAGGTAAATCAGTAGCAAAACTCGAGAGCACGTAAATGTGAATTTGAGAACTTGTACAATAAATATTCGTACTTGTACATGAACATTTACACTCACAGCTCCGATGTGAAAACCTGTAAAATAAAAATCTGAAGTTGAATGTTGAAATTTGCACTCGCATACAATAGTCACAAACCTGTATTCTGAATCTGAAGCTGCAGACAAGTAGACACAAATGTGTAAAATGCCATTCACAGAAATACAACGACAGACACAAACTTGTAATATATATTTTGCGTTTAATCTTACGTTCACATTCGCAGTACTACCTCAAATAAGCACTTGCAACTTCTCAAATCTGTCACTGCAATTTAAAATTTCGCGCCTTGACTTTTGCTACTCTTTTCGCGATATATCAGGTGCAAAACTAACTTGTGCACTTGAAACTGAGAGGCGGTGAGAGAGAAAGGGGGGCGGGAGCGGGGGGGGGGGGTCAAAGGAGCCGTTTTATTGGTTGGCAGCTAGCCAATGAAATGGGACTTCGATGATGTCACGAAACCCGTGTGCACTGAAACGTTAACATGGCTTAAAGGGTTAGTTCACCCAAAAATGAAAATTCTGTCAGTAATTACTCACCCTCATGTTGTTCCAACCGCGTAAGACCTTCGTTCATCTTCGGAACATAAATTAAGATATTTTTGATTAAATCTGAGAGTTGTCTCACTCCTCCATAGGCTTTCAGAGGGACCGAAACTTGCTGGCCCAGAAAAGTTATTAAAGAGATCGTTGATATAGTCCAAGTGACTACAGTGGCTCAATCTTAAGTTTATCAAGCGACGAGAATACTTTTTGTGCGCAAAAACAAACAAAAATAACGACTTTATTCCACTATTCATTTCCTTCTCTCTGGGCCTCTAGTTGGTTCACGTAGTGTTTTTGCGTAGCGCGTCTGTGTTACACGTCACCACGTAGGCTCACAATTGGCCGAAGCGGGTCATGTGTGTGATGCGTGATGACGTGCAACACAGACGCGCAGCGCAAAAACACTACGAGGCCCAGAGAGAAGGAAATGAATAGTGGAATAAAGTCGTTATTTTTGTTTGTTTTTGCGCACAAAAAGTATTCTCGTCGCTTGATATACTTAGGATTAAGCCACTGTAGTCACTTGGACTATATTAACGATCTCTTTAATAACTTTTCTGGGCCAGCAAGTTTCGGTCCCTCTGAAAGCCTATGGAGGAGTGAGACAACTCTCAGATTTAATCAAAAATATCTTAATTTGTGTTCTGAAGATGAACGCGGTTCTTACGCGGTTGGAACAACATGAGGGTGAGTAATTACTGACAGAATTTTCATTTTTGGGTGAACTAACCCTTTAATGCATTAGACTGATATTAAAAGACATAAACGATATTATCAAACTCAGTAAACACAATGCTAATAATGCATACTACAGAAAAGCAGATGAGCACAGAATATGACGAAAGAAAGCAAATGTGTGTTCAGTGCAAATAAACTTGCTGCCTGTGTTTTATTAATAATTTAACGAATTATGTGTGTTTTTTTGTTTTTTTTATTTATTTTATAACTGTTGGTCCATTAAGCCTTAGCCTATTAAGCGTTTTCTTGGTTTTCTATAGGAGGAAAACGTACAATTAAACTCGTTGCATCCATATTCAGAGCTCAATTGCTTTGCTTTATTTGTATGGTGTTTCCTGAGTTTGGTCTTTTAATACCACTGTCTCAATTAAACGCGATGTGTTCATATTCTGTGCTCATCTGCTTTTCTGTAGTATGCATTATAAGCATTGTGTTTACTGAGTTTGATAATATCGTTTATTTCTTTTAATATCAGTCTAATGCATTAAGCCATGTTAACGTTTCAGTGCACACGGGTTTTGTGACATCATCGAAGTCCCATTTCATCGGCTAGCTGCCAACCAATAAAACGGCTCCTTTAAACCCCCCGCTCCCGCCCCCCTTTCTCTCTCGCCGCCTCTCAGTTTCAAGTGCACAAGTTAGTTTTGCACCTGATATATCGCGAAAAGAGTAGCAAAAGTCAAGGCGCGAAATTTTAAATTGCAGTGACAGATTTGAGAAGTTGCAAGTGCTTATTTGAGGTAGTACTGCGAATGTGAACGTAAGATTAAACGCAAAATATACATTACAAGTTTGTGTCTGTCGTTGTATTTCTGTGAATGGCATTTTACACATTTGTGTCTACTTGTCTGCAGCTTCAGATTCAGAATACAGGTTTGTGACTATTGTATGCGAGTGCAAATTTCAACATTCAACTTCAGATTTTTATTTTACAGGTTTTCTCATCGGAGCTGTGAGTGTAAATGTTCATGTACAAGTACGAATATTTAATGTACAAGTTCTCAAATTCACATTTACGTGCTCTCGAGTTTTGCTACTGATTTACCTTCATAATCCACATCGGAAGGACGCGTTTGATACCTTAAAATGCTGTCTAGATAGGCAGCTCGCATGGTTTTTGAACACAGCCTCTGAAAGCAGAGACATCACCAAGAATTAGCCTACTTCTGTATTTCATTTCTAATTCTAGCCAGAACCCTGTGGGCTGCAGTTTTTGGAAAGTTTTTCAGAGATAAAGTTATTATCTGTGACTGATCAAGAACAAATGGCTAAATGGAGAAGAGAATAAATTAGAAATCACAAATAAACATGTGAGCTTTCAGGAACTGTTGATCTATGCAGATTACGAGTGCTTAGTCAAGCTTTATACATCATACAAAGCATTAAGATGTGTGTGGGGTTTTATCCTGTGGAATATCTTGGACTTTTGTCTGTTTATAAAGCTCATTGTTGCACTTGTCTGTTGATGGAAAGCATTGTTTCTGTTTTGTCAGATAAAGCAACAACACCCAGAATCAAGCTTGTGTTTGTGACCCTCGTAAGTGATTGATTTGGAACGACTCCACGCGCCAGTTGACTCATGATTGATTGGCACATGTGAAATTACTTGACAATTATGAAGAATCTCCAGTTGTGAGGTCGAAACTTGGGAGTGTATGCTTGAATCAGGGCTTATTTCCTGATTAAGACCAGCATACATATATTTGTGTGTGTGTGTGTCTTCTGAATATGCACTATATTCCAAGTCTAGCTTTGTGAAATGTGAGATACTAATTTAAGATACTGTCTTAAATTATGGGCTGTTGCTCACACAAAGCTTTCATATGATATATGATATATTAGAATTCTTAGCACAAGTCAAATAGAATAGAATACTTTCATGATGCATTTGATGATTTTGTTTTTGTTATTTTTGTTATTTGTTTCTGTATCTGCTTCTGATTTTTATTTTTGGGTGAACTATTCCTTTAACTGTCACTGAATCTTACTTTCTTCGCAATCTAATTTTTATTGATCAAAAACAGTGATTGAGAACAGATTCTGAACTGCTTTAAACGAGTCATCAGCCATTCCAGTCTCACTTCCTACACAAACCTAAGTAGGTTTGTAACAAATTTGCATAATGCCAGCCTATGGTCTTCATTGTCTGCCGGCGAACAACGTCTACTTTGACCCTCAAACACTAGTTGTAGATGAGGCCTGGAAGAGTTGCCTCGTGTTGTCGACATGTTGCAAAGAAACTGTTTTGCAACTTTGCATGTACTTCCAAAGGAGTTGGACTCTGGCTGGATATGATATCTATCTGGAAATTCAGATATGGTAAGAAGCGTTTTGTTTCCGACAAATCACAATGGACTAGGCCATCTGACCAATCAGAGCCGAGTAGACCAATCACAACAGACTGGGCCATCTGACCAATCAAAGCAGAGTAGACCAATCAAAGCAAGGCAGACCAATCACAACAGACTGGGCCATCTGACCAATCAGAGCAGAGGAGACCAATCACAATAGACTGGGCCATCTGACCAATCAGAGCAGAGTAGACCAATCAGAGCAGAGGAGACCAATCACAATAGACTGGGCCATCTGACCAATCAGAGCCGAGTAGACCAATCACAACAGACTGGGCCATCTGACCAGTCAGAGCAGGGTAGATCAATCACAACAGACTGGGCCATCTGACCAATCAAAGCAAGGCAGACCAATCACAACAGACTGGGCCATATGACCAATCAGAGCAGAGTAGACCAATCAGAGCAGGGTAGACCAATCACAACAGACTGGGCCATCTGACCAATCAGAGCAGAGGAGACCAATCACAATAGACTGGGCCATCTGACCAATCAGAGCAGAGTAGACCAATCACAACAGACTGGGCCATCTGACCAATCAGAGCACAGTAGGCTCTTAGAAAGGAGGAGATAAGAGAGGCCGGATCCTTTATCAAACAATTTAATACACTGTGAGAATAGAGGTGGTGCTGTAATGTATATTGAAAGGTTAGTTCACCCAAAAATGAAAATTCTGTCAGTAATTACTCACCCTCGTGTTGTTCCAACCCCGTAAGACCTTCGTTCATCTTCGGAACACAATTTAAGACATTTTTGATGAAATCTGAGAGCTGTCTCACTCCTTCATAGGCTGCTAGGTAATTTCATCTGCCAGCCCAGAAAAGTTAGTAAAGACATTGTTAAAAAATACAGTGGCTCAACCTTAAGTTTATCAAGTGACGAGAATACTTTTTGTGCGCAAAACAAAAAACAAAAATAACGACTTTATTCAACTATTAATTTTCTTCTGTGTGGGCCTCTGAGTGAGTTCACGTAGTGTAACAGCGCAGCGCTTCTGGGTTGTTCGTCAGAACGTAGGCTCACTACTATTGGCCGACGCTGGTCATGTGTGTGATGCTGGCCAACAGTGAGCCTACGTTCTGAGGATCTCAAGAACCTCAGTCTGGGTTGAATTGAGACTCTTACTCAAGGCGATCTTCCTACAATCAGTGCCAGATGCCCTTCCCACTGTCTCCACGGCCATCATTCCAGTTCCCTTTATTCTACGGATGAGAGAGTGTTGTTTCTTTCTGCTGTCCATCTTAAGTTATTTAACACAGTGGGAGAGATACTTTGTCGTGACAGTTGCTAGTTGCGCTTGCTTATGAAATGAGCCAGACATTTAGTCGCTCTGGAAACAATTGCTCTGTTCAAATATAAAGTTTGTTCCAAAAGGTAGGTAGCATAATTATAATGCCATCTAAAATTGCTTACTTGGCCAAATTCTAGCACTGCATGTGTCCTCCGCAGAGAAGCTAATCACATAATGCAACAAGCTGGAAAAAATCCATCCAAGATGGCAAATGAAGAGAAATTTTAATTGTATTTCATTTAGTATTGAAGTTGACTAATTGTGAGTAGTGAGTCATTATCTTAACATGCTAACACTAATTTCTTTTGAAACCATGCAAATGTGTGAGCATTCAGAATCACCCTTTTATTTGGGACGCTCGCTCAGAAGACAGCAAGGGAACTCACTGGGATTTGGGACTGAGCCATTTATGCAACACAAGCAGAACAATTTTCGGTGTAAATTTAATCTGTTCTGTATTAACATTTTAGTGCTATTAAAAACATTGGAAACACTTTTACAAAAAGATTCAAGTAAGTTAATTCATTAGATTATGAATAATACTTGCAGCATTTATGAATCGACAATATACCAATACATGTTTAACATTTTAAGCTGTATAAATAAAACGTACAGTATGGAATTTTTCGCCACTAGGGGTCGCTAACCTCTTTACAATAACAAAGGCGTAGTTTGATGACGCAACACATGCTAAGAATTATGGATGTTGTCGTCAACGTCAAGTCGACCAATCTAATAATGTTTATGGTTGACTGAATACATCAGTATTCAGTATTGCGTATTCACAACAAGTACAAATAGTGATGCAGATTAACACTAGGCGATTTCCTAGGCAGATATTGACATATATAATAAGAACTATATTAGGGGGAAGCACAGGCGAAGCACTGCTACTTGGGCGCGATATCTCTGCACCCAAGTAGCAGTGCTTCGCCTGTGCTTCCCCCTAATATAGTCCCAAGTCAATATCTGCATAGGAAATCGCCTAGTGTTAATCTGCATCACTATTTGTACTTGTTGTGAATACGCAGGCCACAAGAAGTAATTAGGTGGGTTTTTTATTTTATTTTTGATATCACTTTTACTCAGGACATGCTAGCTGGCAACAAAGGATTCCATTCATTATGCTAAGCTAAGCTAGCGCCGACCCTATCAAACTTAAACAATGCATGCACTGAGACAAAAATACATTTGCCCACATATCTAAATGTAGGAAAGAAAGTGAATAAGCCCTATTTCAAAAAACGGTGGAGTGTTCCTTTAAGGCTTGTCAGTAAACGCCACTGTTATGGTTGGCTAACATTATTGCATAGGAAACAGTACTCTCTATCACAGAAGAGTGTGTTTTGAAAACATCCATATAAAACTGTAATTTACTTACGGTTTGTGATGCAGATCAGATCCAATAGCTTACAGTTGCTTTACCTGTCCACAAAAGTTTCTTTCAAACTCTCCTTTAAACTGTGCCTAGTTTCAAAACAAAATGCTCCGAAGTAACATATAATCCTCTGATGCGATTCATGACTCTATTAAAAAATAAACCATCCACTTGTTTCCAACACTGGGATCCATCTGAAATCTGTACAGAGACGCAAACGATATGGACACGACAAAACGAACGCGACAAATGTCAGAAACTGAGCACATCTGTATACTGTATCCAGTGTAGACAGCCTCAGTGACATAATGGGTTATATTTGCTTTTGACGTGACACAAAGTGATGTGGGCAAATGTCAGCCGTTACTGAACGCCAGTGGGCGGGGCCAATGGTGCAATGATGTGTAACTATAATTTATTTGCCTGTACACCACAGATCCTGCAATATCAAAAGGAGCCGTTTTTGAAGCTTGATTAAATAAATGTTTTGTTTATAACGAGGAAGATGTTTTAAGCTCTCAAACTTGATTTTTCATGTCATGACCCCTTTAATGTTTTATTAATGAATGTAAATAAATGAAGAACAGTATATGACACTATAAATAAATATTAACCAAAATAAATAAATGCTGTAAAAAAAAAAAAACATTGTTCATGATATGTAATATATCTTACTGTACAGTGTTACCAAACCATTTATTCAGCTAGGAGGAAAAAAAGTTTGTTTTAAAGTCTCCCTGTGGTGAAAATCCAATGTTTAACGTTGTTTATATGTCTTTGTGGTGTTTTTTAATATGCTTTAAGACAAACCATGTGTAAATTCATAAGTCAACACCATTGCTGAGTATTTTTTCCTTAAATCTGCAGTGAACCAAAGACAGTCTCAAAAACTTGGTTTGACACCTCGCTGGGGTTCCTGACGTCACACACTACCTTGTAACCAATCAGGTCGAAGTGTGATCGTCAACGAGTGGATCTCTGAGCTGGAGTGAGTGAGTGGAGGCGGGGCTCATTTGCATATTCATAGAACCGCATATACTAAATGAGGCAAGGGTGTAGAGTTACATTCAAGCTATTTTAAAACATGATTTTTTTTTTTTTCAAGAAAAAAATAATTTTTAAATGTGTCATTTTGGTGATCAAAGATGAGTTCTGAGGGATAAAATGATTGGGGACTTTAAAACAAACATACTAATACTTTTTAGATGCAAATAGTATTTGTATTTAATTTCAAAATACAGATACTATTTTCTAATACTTTCTCTTCTTTGGTAATATTTCAATTAAAAGAGTTATTTTATGCACCATTGTTTTGGTTGTGTAATCAGTCTCACGGTCCTCACTCATCAGTTTTATTTCATGCTGTTGGTGGCCGGACCGCACTGTCTGAATCAGAGAATCACGGCACACAGATTAAATTCAACCAGTCCTGCGTTACACCCGGGCACTGTACAGGATTTAAAGCTGATCTCTAAGAGACGTGAAATAACAACATGCTACCAACACCGGCTCATTCCTGACCTCCCATCTGTTAGTGTGCAGTCACAGTTACAAAGCCTTTTTTTTCCTTTTAACTTTCAATGAGATAAATGTGATATCTCATGTTTTTTTTGGCTTAACCTTAATCCCTCCAGACACTTCTTGTCCTGGACAGAAGAGAAAAGAGGCACTAATCGACCGTGTGTCTACCCTTAAGACCAAAGATAAACAGAACCTTTTGTTTTCACATGATGTTCCACACGTTTACTTTCTGGACCAATCAGACACACACAAAAAAATCATTATGTTTAATGAATAATCCAGCAAACTCACTCTCCCAACAAAGGTCTATGAAACTTCCCCCAAAACTAACATCCCAAATGAAGTGACACTGGCAGAGCCCGGTGTCCTGTTACAGACTTTTTTACAACTCCAAAATTTGCAGAGAGTTGTGAATCTCACTTAATTCTTGCTGTGAAGGAGAAATAAACCCTTTTAATCCTATATATTCTATATATAACCACTTGAGAAATGTATAAACATGTATCTAATTTTCCCATCTTATGATTTTCCTTTTATGTGGTTTGGCCTGTGTCTTCATTTGCTCTTCTAAACTCTTTTGGATTAATGTTTCAGACTTTGCTGCAAACTATGGTTAACCAAAATCATATGTGTGGCATGTTTAGTCTCTATAAACTCCAATTTTCGCCCCCCCCCCCCCCCTTTTGTTCATTTACATTACATTTTGCCAACTTTGTGACTCATTAGTATTATAAAAATCTTGAAGATTCTTTTGTTAAATTTTCCAATCAAATTACATGTTCAAAGGCCTGCTTGAACAAAAGGTCGTAAACAACTTCTTATTGGCTCACAACCCTCCAGAGGGTGTAACATCTTCACGCTTTAAAAATCACTGATCACAAGATCACGCCTCTTACTCTCCTAGTTCCTTCCTGAAGTCCTGATGTGAAGATGATGCTGAACTAGAAGTTTCTAAGGACCCTCAAGCTTGTGCCAGGCTGCGGCCTTGTTTTTCCATTCACCAAAGATACTCTGACTCCCACTGGTTCTCTCTCGTCAAGACCACATCAGCAAAGATCAACTGGAGCCTCAACAAACTGCATCAGGACAGTTTAATTCAAATGAGCGAGACATGCAAGTATCAAACTCAGTCTCATTATTTGATACATTAAGTGTCCTTACCCCTTTTAAAGAAGGGCGTGTTAGAACTAAACTGATGGTTTGCTCAAGGCTGTTGATCTGCTGAATATCAAACAATGCTATAACTTCTTGCTTTCCTGTATTCTGCTTCAGCTCTTTCTCTTGGGAAACTATGCATGTTTGTGTGTGTATGTTGGAGTAGTTTAAGTGTTTAGCCTAGTTAATAAAATCTTGTTCATGTCACATGTAAAGTTGTCCGTGTCTCAAGCTCATATCTGGAGTCCCTAATCATGCAGATTTTGACTACTTGCTCTTAGTAGTACTGTAAAGTAAGAAAGACATTTCCGATGTCCCGGAAATGTACATTTCTTAGAATTAATAAAGAATTAACACTGAGTGTTAACGGCACAAACAGGTTAATTGATTGTAATCCTGTAAACTGATCCAAATATTCATAATCAATTATAGTAGTAATAGGTGAGTAGTTTAAAAAATCTTTTAAAATGCAGATATGTAAAATGTTTAACAAAAATACTTGTATTAAATGTGGGTTGCAAACAGCAGGGAGAAAACTAAATGCAAATAATACAATCACAATAAACACATAATCATGCCTTGACTCAGGTTTGCAAATTAAATTGGATTTGTAACTTTTTTTTAACAAGAAAAGGCTTATCATATTTTCATATTCATAGTCCTATGCAGTTGGTGTTCCTTTAAATACATTTTTATTTCAAGGATTTTCATTTATTTATTCTTGTTAACTTTTGTACGCTAAACTATTTTGGTCCTGTGTTTGGTTGCACATCAGGTCCCATGTTGAATCAATGTCCTGAAGCAAAACCAGATGAGAACTGCTGATTTAGACACTAGGGATATTTGATTATGGGTTTAAACGTCTAACTAACTAAAAAAAAAAAAAAAAAATCCTTGGCTGACCGGGGCTTTTCTGGTCCAAGGTTTATCTTGGATGGAGAGCACTGGACGATGCATCCAACTTGAGTCATGACATTTGAAACTTGAACCTGGAACATCCTGAAACCCCATTCAAACCATGCATATATATATTATAATGATTTCAACTTAATGTCAGTACTCCAGTCTTCAGTGTCACATGATCATTCTAATGTAATGAAATGAAATGCTCATGAAAAATGCTTTTTTCAATGGGATGCTAGAGAAACATTTCTGATTATTATCAATTGATTATTATTAATATGTTCATGTATTCTTTGATGAATAGAAAGTTCAAAAGAACAGCATTTATTTCAAATGGAAATCTTTTATAACAGCATAAATGTCTTTTCTGTCACTTTTGATTCATTTATCGCATCCAATCTTACTGACCCCAAACTTTTGAACAATAGTATATTTGTAAATCAGCGGTTTTAATGGTTTTGATTGGTCCCAGCTGTCCTGAAATGCTGCTGGTTTCTAGCCAGCTTCTCTAGAGCATCAGTCTCCAAGAGAAGGGAGGTAAATAGAGACATTGTGGCTTGGTCTGTTTCTAGCATTTAGCGTTTTAGCAGATTTAGGCAGTTATCTTTTTGTGAGTCCTGCCTCTATTCCAGCCTCAAGTGCGGGAGCCAAACCATTAGGGAGAGACGTGTGTTTTTATCATAAGCCCAGTAAAGTGAGAAAGCACTCTCGTCGGTGCTCGACTCATATAAAAGTAAATGTCATGTGCCTGTTAATGCAGTTTTTGTCGTGCATCAAAATCAGTTGTGTGATATGTTCTCAATGAAACTGAGCCAAGGTTTTCAGGTGATTCTGTGGGTTCGGGTTCTTTGCCACTGTCGCCTCTGCTTGCTTAGTTGGGGACACATAATATTCAACAATATTATTGATTATTAAATGCATGGACGCTGCTGTATGATATCAACGGAACTTAATCAACTCTGAACTGCTGAACAATGACACTGTTTTCTTATAGAGCTGCTGGACAGCCAAAACAAACTGTTTGTTTGCTTCATTGAATCATTTTCCTGTTATCACTGTAAATCTGCTTTGAAACAATCTGTATTGCAAAGCGATGTATTAATAAACGTGACTTAACTTAACACACAAGCAGATCAAATCTGCGTCTAACTAATTCGTAATTCCATTCTTCTGTAAATTGTCGCATTGAATTGGATGCGGGACTTACGTAAGAATGGTTTCGAAAATGATTAACTCTGAAAATTTTTTCTCCTCGTGTTTCGTGAATGAGGCACAATGTCTTTTTTCCCAAAACGGTGAGCTGTCTACATAGGCAAATGCCTTCTTAGCCAGCATCCTAAATGAAATTGAACCTCGCAATATGCAAATATTGCTAATCATGAAAGGTAGACTCGACGCCATGTCGAAATTAGATGGCACACGCACACGTCTCCAAGATGTCTGTTAAAGAGCAGCTCATCTGGAAAGCGTCTGCTGTGAACAAACATCTGATTAACATCTTTAAAAAGTCAGTTTGACATGCATTCTAAATCATAAACATCTTAAAGACGTTTTATAAATGTATATTTAACATCTGACAGGAAATTGGCCTTAAATGAGGTATCTTAAAACGCTGCACACGTTGTTGACCGGGAACAGAACAAATGTGCTTTGCAGATTGTTTTTCTATTTGCTCAGTGTGTGAAACTGACCAGGAAAGTCTTATATCCGATCAAAACAAGTCACAGCATGAACAATCTTTTTATTGATTTGACACAAAAGTTCATCTTTTACTCAAGTGTGCACATGTGTTTTGGATTGAACACGAGGAAAATTGGCTTCCTCCGTTTAGATTCACTTTACTGTTTTTGTATTTATTTCTTTTTAACCTCCCAGATTAATAATTTCTAAATGAATCTCTGATTTACCCTTAAAGGTCTTTTGAGATGTTCCTCTGATCTATAGAAAACCAAGCAGGCAGATATTATTGTAGTTGTTGCATCCAAAACAAACTTTATTTCATGCATGTTAAGTTTTGGAAAAGTGAATATTCAGCCTGATTTGTCAATGTTTGGGTCATTAAAATGACTTAACACAACTGTTTATTTGTATCATAAATGCTTTATTATAATTTTGCTCTTACGTTTTGCGACACATTAGTTTTATTCAAAATGAATAGGACACCATTTTATTACGTTGGTTGGACTTTTTTGTTGCGGCAGTTGAAATATCCATCAAGTGGTGCTAAAATGTTATTAAATAACGTACCACCTGCACTAAATCTAACTGATAGTGCTAACAAAAGCAAATGTGACGTTAAAACACATTTGCTGAAGCAACCATGCTAGATTCTTTGAGCTTTTTTGTTGTGACTCAATAACACAAGTGCAATCTGTACCAAGTGAGCAACCGAGCAGGTTTACTTCATCAGAAAAGCCATAGGCCTATATACAGTATATATATAGAACTGGTTATGAGATGAAAACATCAAAATATATTGGTTTACAAATCATGTGTTATGGTAAAAGTGTTTTGAGGTCATAACCAGGGTTTGACATTAACACCCGCCAACCCGAGGATTTCAGCAGTGGTGTGTAACGCAGTCATTCCTATAGCCACTTTGGCGTGCTGAATTTTATAACACATACATTTTACAAGTCTTCTAAAAAGGGATCTGAAATAATAAACGAAGAGCAATAGTGTTGTCAAAAATATATATTTTTCGTACACTCATATCTCAATGCATACATATCGATACTGAAATATCTGAAACGCTTCCAATACCGACAGCGAGTCGACACGAAAACTTGAATTTGAGGGCTTGAATTTCAGCGTGGGATTGCATTTATTGCACATAAATTGACTCATTCCCGCAAATGTTATGCTCACACTCAAAGTGACGCCTCTCAGGACTAAATTGAGCTCTTTTTTCCACTGCTTATTGAGCTTAAACAGTAAAATACACACAACATAATCTCAGAATGCCTCAGACACTTGGCGAGTATTCACATAAACACAGTTATTTTTAAGTGAACGTAAACAGTTGAGAAAGAAAATGAATGTGCAACAGTATGATGGATCCGTGCGTCAAATTATGAGATAATATAAAAAATATCTATATGGTAGTTTTTCCCCATGGTATCGATGTCAGAAAATTGTGGCCAATGAAAATGCTGAGTTGCTAACGTTGGAAAACCACTAACCACTATGGCTGGTGAGCAAAAAAAATGAATGTCACGCCCTGGTCATAACATATTGTGCAAGGAAACCGGAAAAAATGTCTCCTGAAATCATAATTTGTGTGAAAATTAATAAAAGTTGTGGGTTAGGGCTGCACGATTAACCTTTATCGCATCGATATTGAGGTTTTAACTCCCGCAATAACCTAACCTCAGGAGTCTGAGGTTTTTTCCCCCACCTCTGACATTTGAGTGACAAACCTATTAGCCAATCAAAATGGTCGAATCTCGCGTTCCTGGCTTGCTGGCCAATTAGAAATGGCAATGGAAAGTTACAAGGTTGTATGCAGTGCACCGTATTTCTGTCAGCAGCAAAGCAGCTAACACACAACGTGTAGGCTACCTCGAATTGTGCCAATAGAAAAAGCTTGTAACTGCGCAGAAATGGCCGAAATATGCGACCATTTTTTGAGAATGTGCGAGTTAAAATTTTATGTGGTCGCATTTGTGCGAGTGCATGGTCATGTAGCCTACTAAGTTAAATTCACGCATGAATTTTCTGCATTGAACTTGTTTTAGCGCCCGCCAAAGTGAATTTTTGTCCCGCCAAAGTATTATTTGATCGGTGAGTAATGTAGATGAACTGCTGCGCTTGTGAGTGACAGGGCGCATGTTTAACAGAACGAGCAGAGAGAGAGCCGGTCGCGCGCGCGCGCATTCTCTCTCTCTCTCTCTCTTCGGAGCCTGGCGAAAGTAAACAAGACTTCACAGTCTCCAAACTAAGCGCTGTCTTGCTCTCTCTCCCTCGCACAAAATAAATCGACACGGTGGTAAAAGGTCGGAAGACCAAAGTTTCATGTGGATCATTCGGAGATTTTTTTTTCCCCCCTGAATTACCGCTGGGTGTGAATTGTGCTAAATAAATTGAACTCAAAAGCGTTCCGGACATTTAACTGACAAAAAAAAAACTCTTTAATTAAACGAAAAAAATATCCAGTGATGAAATGTTTTCTGTGTTGACAGAAATCTTGGATGTCCATGTCCTAACTGCTGGGATAATCACACAACGCGCATGACACGTCCAATTCGCGAACTAATGACTCATTTGAACCGATTCATTTTAATGAATGATTAAAACAACTGATCTTTCCAACAGTGAACTCAGGAGACGTCTGAATCGGTGTATAACTAATCAGTAACACTTTACAATAAGGTTATATTTATTACATAAATTACATAAAAAGTACATTTTTAAGCTTTAAAATAAATAAAACCAAAAAAATCGAAAATCGCACCGCAATCGCAATATTTGTCAGAAAAACCGCAATTAGGTTTTTTCTCAAAATCGTGCAGCCCTATTGTGGGTGCATGTTTTATTGGCACTATAGTGATAATTTCAGCTTTAAAGTTTAGGGTTAGCAAATATGTGGGTAGAGGCAACAATTTTTTAACATTAGTCTGAAAATGAATCCTAACAAGACATTTTATTTGGCACTTCTGTTCAAATCAACCAGCAACATAATTTGTGGTCTATAATCTACATTGATCACAGAACCTTTGGTCCGATCACTGGAAATGCTTGTTGACGTAAGGTGGGTCTTTGAAGCAATGAATATATTAATCTGGGGTCATTTTACTTTCATGTTGCTCATAAACGAGTTCAGTCGGTCTCATCAGCATAATATTTCATATCACAGCAGTTGGCTGAACCACATTAGGGGCTTCAGTTATGTGATTTGAACCTTTTCATTGGTAATTCAGTTGATGAAGTCCGTCTTAATTTATGTGGGCATGTAATTCATATGTTCATGCTGTGCGGATCCTTCCAAAGTAGACCCCCAAACCTTTAGTGTATTTTCCTGTCTCATCCGTTCACTTAATTTGTGTACATTCCACATCCTCGGTCACTCTCAAGGATGAAGTCCTAATGTCGTCTTCCGCCATCTTGCCGACTATCGCCCTAGTTAGCGAGCGCCAGTTAGCGAGTTTGACGGCTCCGAGGCACTTTGCGGCATTGTTCCTAGCGCTCACAAAACACAAAGTGTTAATGACCCCGTTGCTCATAGCGATGCACTCGATGATGTAGAAAACGACCAGCGAGTTACGTCCGCGCGTGATCAGCGCCGGGTAGAAATCGCGTAACAACGTGAAGCTGTAATATGGCGTCCAGCACAACACGTACGCCACGAGAACCGCGATCAGCGCCACGACTGTCCTGCGCCGTCGCCGTAGTCGCTTACGCAGCTGGTCCGTGGGAAATCCCGGGACGCTCTTGAACCAAAGCTCCTTTGAGATCCGCGCGTAGCAGACTGACATGGTGACCACGGGCCCCAAGAACTCCACGATGAAGATGAAGAGGAAGTAGGAGCGGTACATGATCTGCTGGTCCGCAGACCAGATCTGGGCGCAAAAGATCTTCTTGTCGTGGCCGAGCGTGCTGTGCGGGTACTCGTGTTCGGTGGCGAAGTAGGCCGACGGCACCGCGATGAGGACTGGGATAATCCAAACCCCAAAAATTAGCCAGTACGCTGTCTGAAACCTCATACGGGGCTTCAGAGGATGAACGATAGCCATGTACCTGTTGAATACAGAAAACTTTGAGAAAACTGCCCGAATTCACATATAGATATTAGTAACAGTGGGAAACGAGTTTGTATGGAAGCTTGTTTCCGCCACAGAATAAAATATTTGAAAAGATAATTGCGACTTTTTATCTCACAATTGCGAGTTTACATCTCGCAATTCTGACTTTATAACACACAATTGCGAGTTTATAAAGTCCAATTCTAAGGAAAAAAGACTGACATTTAAAGAGTTATAAAGTTAGAATAGCGAGATATAAACATGCAATTCTGAGGGAACAAGGCAGAATTGCGACATGTAAACTTGTAATTGTGAGAAAAAAGCCAGAATTGTGAGATATAAAGTCGCAATAACCATTTTTATTTCTTATTCTGTGGCGGAAACAAGCTAGCTTCTATAGTTTTGTGACTCTTGACAGTTATCACAAAATATCTTACATTTATCTCTCAATGCAAAAAAAAAAAAAAAAATTGTTCTTAATGTTTTCAATTGTTTTGTTTTTTAAAACAATATATATATATATATATATATATATATATATATATATATATATATATATATATATATATATATATACACTAACCTAAAGGATTATTAGGAACACCATACTAATACTGTGTTTGACCCCCTTTCGCCTTCAGAACTGCCTTAATTTTATGTGGCATTGATTCAACAAGGTGCTGAAAGCATTCTTTAGAAATGTTGGCCCATATTGATAGGATAGCATCTTGCAGTTGATGGAGATTTGTGGGATGCACATCCAGGGCACGAAGCTCCCGTTCCACCACATCCCAAAGATGCTCTATTGGGTTGAGATCTGGTGACTGTGGGGGCCATTTTAGTACAGTGAACTCATTGTCATGTTCAAGAAACCAATTTGAAATGATTCGAGCTTTGTGACATGGTGCATTATCCTGCTGGAAGTAGCCATCAGAGGATGGGTACATGGTGGTCATAAAGGGATGGACATGGTCAGAAACAATGCTCAGGTAGGCCGTGGCATTTAAACGATGCCCAATTGGCACTAAGGGGCCTAAAGTGTGCCAAGAAAACATCCCCCACACCATTACACCACCACCACCAGCCTGCACAGTGGTAACAAGGCATGATGGATCCATGTTCTCATTCTGTTTACGCCAAATTCTGACTCTACCATCTGAATGTCTCAACAGAAATCGAGACTCATCAGACCAGGCAACATTTTTCCAGTCTTCAACTGTCCAATTTTGGTGAGCTTGTGCAAATTGTAGCCTCTTTTTCCTATTTGTAGTGGAGATGAGTGGTACCCGGTGGGGTCTTCTGCTGTTGTAGCCCATCCGCCTCAAGGTTGTGCATGTTGTGGCTTCACAAATGCTTTGCTGCATACATCGGTTGTAACGAGTGGTTATTTCAGTCAAAGTTGCTCTTATATCAGCTTGAATCAGTCGGCCCATTCTCCTCTGACCTCTAGCATCAACAAGGCATTTTCTCCCACAGGACTGCCGCATACTGGATGTTTTTCCCTTTTTACACCATTCTTTGTAAACCCTAGAAATGGTTGTGCGTGAAAATCCCAGTAACTGAGCAGATTGTGAAATACTCAGACCGGCCCGTCTGGCACCAACAACCATGCCACGCTCAAAATTGCTTAAATCACCTTTCTTTCCCATTCTGACATTCAGTTTGGAGTTCAGGAGATTGTCTTGACCAGGACCACACCCCTAAATGCATTGAAGCAACTGCCATGTGATTGGTTGATTAGATAATTGCATTAATGAGAAACTGAACAGGTGTTCCTAATAATCCTTTAGGTGAGTGTATATATATATATATATATATATATATATATATATATATATATATATATATATATATATATATATATATATATATTAGGGCTGTCAAATTTAGCGCGTTAATAACGCGTTAACGCAAAATCATATTAACGGCACTAATTTTTTTAACGCTCGATTAACGCAGCGCGTATTTTCTGTTTGACCCGTGACCCAACCCCTAGTTGGAGAAATGGAGATACACAGTGTTGCCAACTTAGCGACATTGCAGACCCCTTTAGCGATTTTTTCCCTTCAACAAAGCGCCCAAACCTTATTTAGTTTCTGAGAATACTGCTCTCCCAGCACGCGCGCGCGCCTCTCTCTCTCTCTCTCGCTCTCTCTCTCTCTCTCTCTCTCTCTCTCTCTCTCTCTCTCTCTCTCTCTCTCTCTCTCTCTCTCTCTGCGTCTCACGCGGAGGAGCAGCGCTTTAATTCAGTTAAACACAGATATTATGTTGCTTCTCTAATTTTACAAATATAGCCGAAATCAGAGCACGGATATTGTCTTTAGCTTATGTGTATTTGATTTCACCAGACGACGGCTCGATTATCAGAATTTTTGTGCAGATTAACGTCTTGGAAGGGAGAGCTGGTTATGTTTATTTGGTCGCGTTTCAGTCACCATTTCAAATTCATTCCGTTGTTTGACAACAGAAACAGTAAAATATAGGCTACGTTTTATTGAGAATGTATTGATAATTTAGCTTCATCAAAATGGGCACAGAGAGAGACAAACTACAATGTAATAATAAATGCTAAATGTACATTTAGCATTTTCAGAAGAGCTGCCCTGTCATGCAAAAATCTAAACATTTTTGTGTTAGTAAATTGCTCAGTGCAAAGAAAGAGAAGTAATGAGAACCTGGTATTTCTTTGTTCTTTCTACATGTGTCTAATAGACATGAACAAGTTCTTTGAAAAACATCTATGACCTTTGAAACATGTCTCGTCTTCATGCTATATTGACTATGGTTTTAATAATAAACATACATTTGCATAAATCATCTATATTTATCAATGCCCACGTTGATTAGAGTATTACAAACTTGAAAAGTATAAATTTAAGGTATATTTAGAACAAATAAAAAATGTGCGATTAAATGCGATTAATCGCGAGTTAACTCATGACAATCACGCGATTAATCGCGATTAAAAATTTTAATCGATTGACAGCCCTAATATATATATACGGTACACAGTGCTATGCATAAGTTTAGACACCCATGCTAAAGTTGACTAAAAAGAGGAATAAAAAATCATCTTTTGGAAATTGAACTTAATGCCTTAATTTAAAAAATTAGGAAAAATCCAACCTTTAAGGACACCAATTTTCTTTGTGAATGAATAATGTTTCGTAAATAAATAAATGTTCTTCCTTAAAATACAGGGTGCATAAGTCTGTACACCCCTATGTTAAATTCCCATAGAGGCAGGCAGATTTTTATTTTTTTTTTATTTTATTTTTAGGATACTATGCCTCCTGATAAGGTTCCCTTGGCCTTTGGAATTAAAATAGCCCCACATCATCACATAGCCTTCACCATACCTAGAGATTGGCATGGGGTACTTTCCATAAGATCATCTCTTAATGCAAATCAAACTAGCTATTAGGCTAACTGAAATAAAACCATGCCAATCTCTAGGTATGGTGAAGGCTATGTGATGATGTGGGGCTATTTTAATTCCAAAGGCCAAGGGAACTTTATCAGGATGCATAGTATCCTAAAATAATAATAAAAAAAAATACTTAAAAATAAAAACCTGCCTGCCTCTATGGGAATTTAACATAGGGGTGTCCAAACTTATGCACCCTGTATTTTAAGGAAGAACATTTATTTATTTATGATACATTATTCATTCACAAAGAAAATTGGTGTCCTTAAAGGTTGGATTTTTCCTATTTTTTTAAAATTAAGGCATTAAGTTCAGTTTCCAAAAGATGATTTTTTTATTCCTCTTTTTAGTCAACTTTAGTATGGGTGTCTAAACTTATGCATAGCATTGTATATATATATATATATATATAGGCCTATATATACAGTATATATATATACATATATTATATACAATATTATATTATATACAGATATACAATATTATATTTTAAACAAGTGAAAATAATTACTTTTGCAGTAAAGCAAAATTAAAGAGGTCTTAATATCTTCTGCTGTGTGGCTTCTCAAGTAGTTATTAAGTAGTATAATATTTAATTTCAAAATAAGAAAAAATAAAAAAATAAATCTTTTAACAAGAAAAATCAGTAACATAGTTGCCAAGAAGTACAGGGACAATGTTCCAGAGACAAAAAGCAAAAATGTAAGAATCATATTCTATATAAAGCTCACATCAGCTAATAAGCTTATATTAATTACTCGGGAGAAATGTACATATTGGAGATTTAAAGTTGCCTAAATTATTCTGTTTTCCTGTGTTATATTTTAAAATGTAATTTATTCCTGTGATCAAAGCTGAATTTTCAGCATCATTACTCCAGTTTTCACACATGATCCTTCAAAAACCCTTGACGTGTCCAAACATTTGACTGGTATTAGATTTTCCAAAATGGCATAAATTCAGAATTTTGGACTGGGTGTGGACCAGGAAACTGTGAGCATTTCGAAGGGATCTGGTGTGTGGTGTGTGGGTGTTTGTGGTAGATCTGTTATGGTATTTATTAAACATCTCAGAGCGGATCTCTGTTCAAGGCTCAAACGTGGAAAATGAATCAGGATTATTTCGGTCTGGCACACAGCGGTCTATTAACACGCACTGACTCTCTGATCTCTCTGTCTGATCTGATCACTGCTCCCCGTCCTTAATGAGATATCCCATAACCTTTTGACATTCACGGCGAATAGCATCTCTTGTTCTCTAACTCAAAGGTACAGCACTATTTCTACACATTTACTCTCTGTCCGTTTTGATGAACAGCTCTTTGCTCAAGGCTCATCTTTTTTTGAAATCTGAAATCTGTCCCTCTCTCTGTAATGATTCCAAATGGTAAATACACATTTCATTTGTTAATTCATCTGTATGTAACTTGAAATTCTGATGTTCCAAAGAATTCTGTTCTTCCCATAGGAAACCTTCAATAGGGAGCGGAGTCTCTCGGCAGGAGTGAACAGAACGTACTTTCAGTTTCTGTGATGCATGGGCAGACTAAAGACTTTTATCCTTTATTAAATTTACTATTGATATGTATTATCTGTGCTACCTGATCCCAAATGAGAAGTCGGAGTTCTGCTCGGAGCAACAGGTTGGATGATTTCCTGAATGGGATTCTAAGATCCGACAGCTGCTCTGTTCCAAAACCTAGCGAGCTCCCTAAGTAGGGAGCATTTAAAGGCATTATAGTCTGCCCCAGGTAACTTCCAAAACAACATCACCGTTTTCACAAATTCGCGTTTTTAGTTGAAAACAGTATCATGTAAACTTGGCTTCTAGGCCAATATATATTTAACGTTCTATGTGTTTGGATGCTTATTAAAGTGTCATTTTTGTCAAACTCTATAGCAATAAATTAAACTTACAAGGCTTAATTTCAGTTAGGATGTTGCCTTAGAAGGTAGCTGCCTTAGTAGACACTTAGGCACTCACTTTTAAAGTGATATCTGTCCTGCTATTTACTGAAATGTGCTTGAGAATAGATTGTTCAAAAATAACTAAACTGCAGCACGGACTGACGAATGGGTTAAAGGAACACGCCGACTTTTTATTATTCACGACTTTAGCTTATTCACCGTATCCCCCAGAGTTAGTTAAGTCCATACATACCCTTTTCATCTCTGTGCGTGCCGTAACTCTGTCTGACGCACCCACCGCTAGCCTAGCTTAGCACAAAGACTGGAGGTCCAGCTCCAGCTGGCATAATGCATACTGCGTTATTTTGTCACTTATTGGGAGCAGTATGCTAGCTGGAGCCATTTACCTCCAGTCTTTGTGCTAAGCTAGGCTAGCTGTGGGTGCGTCAGACAGTTACGGCACGCACGGAGATGAGAAGGGTATGTATGGACTTATCTAACTCTGGGGGATACGGTGAATAAGCTAAAGTCCCAAAAAGTCAGCGTGTTCCTTTAACAGTAAGATCTTCAGAGGCGGCGAGACTGTTGGATGTAGCGTTCTGTGTGCCAGATGTTGATTTCATGACATGCTAGCAAACCTAAGGCCTCGGTTTACATGAGTATAAATACAGCAGGTTCTGCCAGGCCATTCAAAAACTGACATGCTAGCCTGAGTAAATGACCAAATGTGATGCAAGCGCAGAGCAATTCCTCGGGTGCAGCTGCCCCTCAGAAAGCATCCGAATGTATGAATGACTTCTGCAGTCTCTCCTAAATCTGAACCTGATCCTGTCTTAAAGTTTTTCTGAGAAATTCCATCTTGTAAGATTGGGAGTCATAAACAGGAATTTATGTGTTCAAGCGATTTTCAATTTCTATTTTTCACTTGGCACCTTCCATGAATACGATAGAAATGAAACAACTCGAAGAGAGAGTATTATCTAACATAAAATTAACTGAACTAGACAGCCGTGTTGAGGAGCCGTTCTTCGTCCGTGGATTACTCTGTCGTCTGGATTTCACTGCTGACGATATGACATGATCCATGATTGTTAGTTTGATTGGATGGGTTTGTTAGTGTAAGTCTGTACCAGACATTGGTATTTTAATCAAATCCACAAATTCCTCTGAAGAACCAAATTAGCCAGAGATCAATTATTACGATTAGAAGATCTGGCATCTGTCAAATCATCTCAGATGTATTAAGAGAGGAATAAAAAACGGACCCCAACTTTTTACTAACTTTTAAAAATGTAAGTTAAAAAGCTGAATAACAGTGATAGATGTATGACAGCCTAATTTAGGCAAAATTGGCATTCAATATTAATATTGTATACAAACATTTGCGGTCGATAGGATTTTTTATGTTTTAAATTAGTCTCTTATGAAATAAAAATATAATAAAACATTAATATCATGAAATATTAATACAATTTAAAAATAACTGTTTTTAATTTAACACTGTTCTATGTGAATATATTTCAAAATGTAGTTTATTCCTGTGATCAAAGCTGAATTTTCAGCATCATTTCTCCAGTCTTCAGTGTCACATGATCCTTCAGAAATCATTCTAATATGATGATCTGATGCTCAAGAAACATTTATGATTATGATCAATGTTGAAAACAGTTGTGCTGTTTCATATTTTTGTGGAAACCATGATACATTTTCATTTTCAGGATTCATTGATGTATTATCAATGAATCCTGAATTTAAAGAAATTAATACTTTTATTCAGCAAAGACTTATTAAATTTATCAAAAGTGATAATAAAGACATTTACAATGTTACAAAGGATTTCTATTTCAAATAAAATGTTGTTCTATTGAACTTTCTATAGTAGCCTATACCTACTCAAGAGAGTATGCGATTTCGGACGCAGCCTAGGTCTCACAAACTTGTTGCCTTCTGACCAATAGGCCTACCAATTTGCCATGATCATTTAATAAACAAATCCCAACTCTTAAAGTCTTGGGTTAAAGACACTCTCCCACTCATGCAGCACGAGCTCAGAGAGACAAACTCACCTGTCCACCGCGATGGCTAGCAGGGCATTAGTGGACACGTAGAGAGACACAGTCCTAAGGTAGTTAATGGAGACGCAAAGCACAATCCCATGATCCCATGACAGCTGTTTGACCACGTAATAATCCACCAGAAACGGGCAGCACACAGTCGCCACCAGGAAGTCTGATATTGCCAAGTTGGCGATGAGTAAATTGGTGAGATTCCTGAGTTTTTTGTAACGCGCCAATGACGCAATAAAGACGCAATTCCCAACGCCGCAGACCAGCATGATGGAGACCAAGACCACCGCGATGACGATGGTGGCCATGAAGAACGGGCGTCCCTGAGTCGTGTCCGGGATCTCGTCCACCGGGACCTCGTAGTCCAGAGGGATGTCGTAATTCGGGGTCATGAGGTCATGAGGGCTTCCTGACGGGTGGATGAGGGTCCATGTGCTGGTGGAGGTGCTTCTGTTGTCTTCTCCCATCTTCTCTTTTTACTGGTCTGTTAAAGAACCAGGGTCTTCCATACTCTTTCTCCAATGCACATCTGTTGTCAGCTGCAAAAATGAAGAAAATGAGCTTCCACAACATACTTTCAAAGGACATTCATCACAGTTTGGCAGTTTTAGCCTCGAAGCATTTGGAAAAACTTAATTTTTATTTCTGCTTTATTTAAATGAACGAAAACAGCACAGGAAACAAATGTTGTTAGTTATGTTTATATAATATTATAGTATTTGTTATCATTTTAAATTATTTTTTATATTTTAAGTTTTTATTTTGTCAGTTTAAATTCTGTAATATTTCTTTCTAGTTTAAATTTTTTTTTTCAGTTATAGTACTTTTTTAAGTACTTTTTAAGTACTTTTTTAATTATAGTACTTAAAAAAAATTTCAGCTGACAAAAATACAGCTGTAACCAAAATGATGTTGTTAATTATTATTTATATTGCATTAAAGTATTTTTTAGGGATGCACCGAGATGAAACCGATGCCGGTTTGGCCGAAACCGATTATTCTTTATATTTGCCGATAAATCAAAATCCACATTTTAATATAATTTTTGAGAGCCTCATAATTTCATATTTAAATCATATTTCAAGCAATTCAAAACCATCATGTTGAACAGTGCGCACACACAAAAAGTTATTTTAAAGTCCCCCTGTAGTCAATAATCGTATCCCTTAAAACTCATCTTTGATCACCAAAATGACACATTTAAACGTTTTTTTCCTTGAATTTTTTTTTCTTCATGCCTTAAAATAGCTTAAATGTAACTCTACACCCTTGTCTCATTTAGTATATGTGGTTCTATGAATATGCAAATGAGCCCCTCCTCCACTCACTCACTCCAGCTCAGAGATCCACTGGTTGACGATCACACGTTGACCTGATTGGTTACAAGGTAGTTTGTGACGTCAGAAACACCAGCGACATTCAAACCGTGTTTTTGAGACTGTCTTTGGTTCACTGCAGTTTTAAAGGGGGGGTGAAATGCTCATTTTCACTCAATCTCCTGTTAATCTTGAGTACCTATAGAGTAGTATTGCATCCTTCATATCTCCAAAAAGTCTTTAGTTTTATTATATTTATAAAAGAAAGATAGGCTGTACCGAGTCTTTCCGAAAAAAAACGAGCGGCTGGAGGCGGGCCGTGTGGGCGAAGCTAAAGCTTGTGTGCTAACGCGCCGATAGCTAACAACACACAGACATTTGAAGCAGTTTTACTCACCGCCCGGTTCCAACGCACGACCGCGAACCTTTATCATTGTGACTGCTCGATCCTTAAGCATTAGACGATCTGCAAATCCGTCGATCTGGGCTTTGTTTATAAAACAATCATCGTCGAAATGCAGGGAACAAACAGTCTTACACAACTCCGTTTATGCTCAGGAAAACAAACTCCATCCACTGGTCCCTTAACGCCGGGTTCTTTGGGAATCTGTGCAGGGTTGTCTTGCCCTGGCAACCAAAAACACACTTCTTTGGTGACATTGACTTCCCTAAAGCCGAGCACAGCGCTTTGATGGGCGTACTGCTTTCGCTCTCTCGCTCTGGTCTATGGATGCGCGCGCGCCCGCGGCTTTCCGGCACAAGTGCCCTTAGGACCCGTATAAGGAAATTCCGCCCCAGCTGACGTCACGCAGACCCATACTAAAAAAAAACTTTCCGAAACTTGTGACAAACCGGAAGGACAATTTTTGGAACAGAAATACTCCTTCAAACGTACAATTTAATTTGTGAAACTTTGTCCATGTTTAGCATGGGAATCCAACTCTTTAACAGTGTAAAAAACTCAGTATGCATGAAATAGCATTTCACCCCCCCTTTAAGGAGAAAATACTCAGCAATGGTGTCGACTTATGAATTTACACATGGTTTGTCTTAAAGCATATTAAAAACACCACATAGACATATAAACAACATTAAAAGCTAGATTTTCACCACAGGAGGACTGTTCACTGTTCACTGAAAGATTCACTGAGGAACCAAAAATCTTTTATGGCATCATTGCGGAAAAAAAAACCCTTTATTAAGAATGATTTTTGGTTCCCCAAAGAAACTTAAAGTGATCAGTTCTGAAAAGAACAACTTTTTCTTAGTGTGAAGAACCTTTTAACAATCTGAAGACCCACTATATAGAACCTTTTGTGGAAAGGAAACCTTTTCTGTGCACGTTCACGGTTCTTCACCACTGAAATACAATTATATGGGGGCGGTCTGACATGAGGGTGAATAAATGACAACAAAATATTCACTTTGGGGCGAAGAGTGCTTTTAATGGAAGAAAATATAGCTATTCATAACCCACTCTCCGTGAGTCAAAAATGTGCTTGTTATCTGGCAGTTACAGATTTTTATTTTAAGTTCAGAGAGCTCACAGATGGCCACATTAGGGATGGATTTATGATAATGCTCAGATTTAGAAGCATGTTTAATTAAGACTTAGCTGCGCTTCTTTTTATTTAAAACAGAACGTAATTCACTAGACTTTTTGTGTACTAATGGGGTGTTTTCAGTTGCCTCTCCTCTTGCTTTTGATTTCTTTTGTTATCTGGTGGTACAGTATGAGGCTGGTATAACAAATATAGTGTCAGTCCCAGCTACGAGTGACATGATATACTGGAAATTAATAGCCTTTTAGTGCTATTAAATGACAAGTAATCAAACAATTTTCCAAAATATTTATAAATGCATGACTGGACTAAAAAGGTTGCATTAAGCTTCCACAACATAGGTTGACATAAGAGGTGTTTTTTTTTTTGTTTTTTGTTTTTTTGCATGTATACTTAAAATGCATGTGGAACAGCCAAAATGTGACGCCTATTTAGGAATGGCACTATAATAAGATTAGATTATATTTATGTTGATCAGTCATGGGCAAAACAAGCACTGTAGATAAAGTTAAATCATAAACGTTTGCATTATTGACTGCAATCAGCAAACACATACTAAACTATTCACAATAAATCGTTCACAATGCATAAACAATTCACGCGCTTCAGTCTGAGTTGTAAATATATTCTGCTCTTATGAAACTATTTTTTTTGAGAGCTATTCACTGGTTTGTGGTTAATAGGTCAACGACAGCCTCAGAATTAATTGGTTCCAAACTTCTAAGATATATTCTTTGTAGTCTATACGCCATTATACAGTCAAAACATTTGTTATATTTTTATATATATATTATATATATATATATATTTTTACAGAAAAAGGCGCAGACTACAGTAAAACTCCCACAACGATTTAACTTTCCCTTCAGAAATGAAAATGTCCTACCTTCACAGTATTAATCCCACCGTGTTAAACTCGTCTTGATCTCGGAGTGAGGACATCAGCGCATCTTCTTCAGATGAGTCTCCTCTAGTGTCTGCTGTGTGATCGCAGTGCTGATGTTGATGATGAATGAAGCAGCTCTTCTGCCCTCTAGCGGCAGTGCGTGTGTCTGCGGCCCGGGTCACATGATCGCGTAGCTCTTCGAGAATTAAGTCAACTTTTACAAACGTATCTTAAATAAATCCAGCACACTGAGCTCCTAAAAAATGCACATGTATGCATAGCGTCGACACAGTAAATTCTGACTGGACGAACTGCGAAACCGTAAAATATGCCATTAATAAACGCGCCATTAGCGCAGAATTTACTGTCGACGCTATGCATACATGTGCATTTTTAGGAGCTCTGTGTGCTGGATTTATTTAAGATACGTTTGTAAAAGTTGACTTAATTCTCGAAGAACTACGCGATCATGTCACTAAGTTAATTCCTTGGCAAACGGCTACAGTTGGACCTTTGGATTTGTTTATTCCGATTATTATTCACTATTAATGTAACAAATAGCACAATACAAGCAATAAACCAACATTTATTATTCTAGCACAGTATAGGCTACATGAGGCAAGTTTTTTGTTTTCTTTTTTTCCGCCAAAACGCGGAAGCGAGTAAGCATTATTAGCTCTCTAAAATGTTTTTGAATGGGGTTTTGGTTAAATGGCTGAAATGTCTGTGGAGAACACAAGCTCAAGACACTTTCACGTTTTATTCTACGACATGAAATACATAAATATTACCCCACTCGTGAATTTTTTTTAAGCTGGTAGGCTATGTGTCTTGAAAACGGCGGTTGCTAACAGGGGACGAACGGGTAAACTCAGTCCGTTTTTACAGCCTCATTATGTTTATAATTGTGCTCTTATAAACTCTTCTAACTAAAATGTTCTGGGAAAATGTTTTTAGATATAAACTGAAAGAGTTGTCGGAAGCTTAGTGATGAGCTTAGTTGAATTCATGGGACCGTGGTGTACGTAGTTCCTTAGCTTTTTACTTCTGGCAACTGCACTTAGGCTTCAAAATTCATAAAATTTGTGTTCATCTGTTCGTCTAATTATCTTGATGGACAAAACGTGTAAGTATCAAACAAAAAGCTTGTTTTTAGCGATAATCCAAAAACATATGGGAAAATCCTATTTTTATTTTTTATTTTTTTTTATTTTATTGAACACCAAGAACAAAAACAAAATATACATCTAGCCTACAATGCATTGATAAATACAGATAAACAAGTATTTCTTATTGGGTTTTGTCGAGGGAACCAGCATGATGCTAACTGCCAATTAGCCTACAAAGTGACGTCATAACGGCACTATTAATGAGTCAAGTGTTGACGAAAAAGATGCGTCTTCAGCATTTTTCTTGAAAAAGGGCTAAAGACTCAGCAGCTGGGGTTGAGATATAGGCAGGTCATTCCACCAGCTTGGAACAGTCAAGGTGAGGGTCCTTGAAAGTGATTTTGTGCCTCTTTGGGATGATGGCACCACAAGGTGCCGTTCACTTGCAGAACTCAAGCTCCTGGAGGGCACATACAGTAGGTCTGAAGCAGTGAGTTTAGGTATAAAGGTGTAAAGCCAGTGGTTGTTCTGTGGATAAACATCTCAGCCTTGAATTTGATGCAAGTGGCAATTGGCAACCACTGCAAGTTTATGAGGAGAGGTGTGACGCGCACTCTCTTCGGCTCAGTAAAGACCACGATTGCTGCAGCATTCTGGATCAGCTGCAAAGGGTTGACAGTACATTCATTATTTATAGTCCAGGTATGTCTTTTATGAGTGTTTTTATTTAAAGGCCCTTCGGGAGCAATAAATGCGCATTTGTAGAGCATTTCTTATTCGGTAATTTAAGTAGGCCTACTCTTTTCCATTCCAGATTTTTGTGGTCTGAATTCAATTATAAGTAAATAAAGGTGACTTGTTCTCGTTCGGTTTATTGGGAAGTGTGATTGAGAACATGATATTCCGTCTGGTCATAATACATTTTTCTGTACTCATTTCATCCTTTGATATCATTCTGTCTCTGGTTTAGCAGGACTGAAGACTGAGAAAACCTTGAGAGAAACAATCTAGTTCATCCTTTGACATAAATTACTGATATGGCGTTAAAGGGTCAGCAATGGACCCCGATACCCGACGAGAAGAGATTTCATCAGGTAATTTCATTGGGCAAATAAATCAATAGTTCGAAGCTCCATTTTCTCCCAGAAATCAAAATACAGACTGAAGAAAGACTAATACAGATTTCACTTAAAGTCAGTGAGGACTACTTTACTTTTTTTTATCACATTATTTTCATAACAGTTAAGCATATTACTTGAAGCTTTCGCCACTGAATAAAAAATAAGGTAATGTTGAGTCTCACAATTCTGACTTTTTCTCACAACTGCGAGTTTACATCTAGCAATTCTGACTTTTTTCTCAGTTTCAAGTCAGAATTGTGAGATATAAACTTGCAATTGCAAGAAAACAAAATCAGAATTGCAAAAACTTTAGAATTGTGAGAAAAAAAGAATTGCGAGATATAAACTCGCAATTGCGAGAAAGTCAGAATTGAGAGAAAAAAGTTAGAATTGCAAGATATAAACTTGCAATTGCAAGAAAAAGTCAGAATTGCAAGTGTAGCGGGTTCCTGAGGGGTAAAAGGAGAACGGACACGAGGAAGTGAGTTCAACCCGGAGGGTGTATTTATTTAGAAGTGAGCAAATATAAGGAAAGTAGACCAGTGGATGCTTGACTGTAATCCTCAGGTCCATGTCTCCGTAAAGTAGTGCTTCTTTTAGTGTTTCCCAGTGAGAGTGTCTTCGTGGTTTGGGTGAGTGAAGGTGAAAGTCCGTTGAGCAGACAGTGTCGAGTCAGTGAGGAGGTCTGCTGGCGGAGAGTCCCTAACACCAACCTCCTGTTAGTCACTCTCTGGCAAAGAAACAAAAGCACAAGCGTTAGTCTCAGTTCACAGAATAATATCTACCTCTTCTTTCTCCACTGGCGTTTATATCTCTGTCTAGGACACTGACTGAATGCCATCAGCTGGGCTTGGTGATTGCTCCCCAGCTGGTTTTTGTGTGTTGCTGGCAACTCCTCACACAAGATATAAACTCGCAATTGCGAGAAAAAGTCAGAATTGCAAGAAAAAAGTCAAAATTGCGAAATGTAATCTCGCAATTGTGAGGGAAAAAAGTGATATTTTACATTTTTTTTTGTTATGTAATTTCCCCCCCTTTAATTTCGGCTTGAAATGACCTAGGCACATTTTCGTGGGATTTACGAGAGGAGCTCCTGCAGGACAAGCATCTGGACGTGCAGAAGAATTTAAACAGGTGTCGTGTTAAAGATTTACTCGCATGTAGAGCACAGATTCTATCAAAGAGCATCATACTTTCCTCCACACACAAAATCTTTCACTCCTGACAGAATTATTCCTGAACACCCTCTAAATTTACAGCTCTGACACTGATGGGAGAGGATGGTAGATTGCTGTGTGGACAAAAATATCCATCTCATTCTCTAAATCACTCAGTGTCCTGGGAAAAGTGAGCCATAAAAGCAGCACTGAAGCTACAAGCAGCTGAATATAAAACATATATCTTATAGAGAGTTTTGAGCAACATAGCAGAACAGAATTACAATGTTCCTGCCATAATAAGTGAAGCTCATAGCAGGAAGTGAAGAAGCAGTGAGGCTTTAATGGTGGACAGTAGAGCTGTACGATTAACCGTTAAAAGATTGTTCTCAGTTCAAAAACCCACGCCAACTTATCCCTAAATGACAACGATTCACCCAAAAGTGAAAATTCTGTCATCATTACTCACCCTTTGAAAGTAACTCTGCCTTCAAATAACGATTGTATCAATTACATCGTTACGCCAGTAGGTGGCGACAAGTGACTGTTAAAAATATATTTGTCATTGAATCATTCATTCAAGACATTCGTTCAAAAAATGCTGATTCGTCCAATAATGAAACAAATCTTTAAGACTGAGTCATTGAATCATTCACTAACACTGATATAAAAAACAACAACAACAACAACAACAACATTCAAATTAAATACACATTTTTGAAATTAACATTTTGTCAGAACCTCCAGTAAATCACATGACATTTTGTTAAGTTGTCTCTTCAGAATCGTGGAAGAATCGGGATCTCTGTTTGAAACAAAAGAATCGTGATTATCAATTTATCCAGAATCGTGCAGCTCTAGCTCTAGCTCCATCACACTGCATCAGAGACCCGGTGAACTCGTTTGATAGCAGCTGTGGACGCCTCCCAAGTCCTTTCCACGCTGTCTGAGTGTCCAGCACGCTTGAGTTACTTCACAGATTGTGTGCGGCTACCTGACGGTGTGAACAGAGATTATTAAACTGTCGTGATGATGAGACATCAGCTCGTTTAGAGAGTAAACGAGGATGACGGTGTAGCTGATATCTTCTCAGATCACTGTCGTTATAAAATGACTTGCTCAGAACTATTTTACACAGTTTACTGACCCCAAATACAAACTAATGCAGAAATGGTAGTTTTTTTTTTGGGGGGGGGGGGGGGGGCTTCACAAAGCCTTGTCTGATAAAATGTTAAATCATTTGAAAAATTTAAGTTGTATAGATGAGGGGGTTTCAAGGTTGCTAAGGTGTTCTGGTTGGCTGTTAGGGCATTTGTAGTTCTGGATGTTGCTATGCAGTTTCAAGGGTGTTCTGAGTGGTTGGCCATTACAGGCCAAAATAGTCTGTTACTAGGGTATTTTTTACTTTGCTAAGGTATTCTGGGTGGTTGCTATGGCACTGCTATGCGTTTGCTAGGTTGTTCTGGTTGGTTGCTAGGCCATTACAGTCTATTTCTAGGGTTTATTTTTAAGTTGTTAAGATGTTCTGGGTGGTTGCTAAAGCACTGATATGTGGTTGCTAGGTTGTTCTGGTTGGTTACTAGCGCATTTGTAATTATGGGTGTTGCTGGGCAGTTTCAACAGTTTCAAGGTATTCTGGCTGGTTGCTAGACCATTAGAGTATTTTACTAGGGTGTTTTTAGGTTGTTAAGGTGTTCTGGGTGGTTGCTATAGCATTGCTTTGTTGTTGCTAGGTTGTTCTGGTTGTTTGCTAGGGCATTTGTAATTCTGGGTGTTGCTAGAAAGTTTCCAGGGTATTCTGGTTGGTTGCTAGACCAAAATAGTCTGTTACTAGGGTATTTTTAGTTTGCTAAGGTGTTCTGAGTGGTTGCTAGGCCATTACAGTCTGTTACTCTGGTGTTTTTAGTTTGCTAAGGTGTTCTGGGTGGTTGCTATAGTATTGTTATGTGTTTGCTAGGTTGTTCTGGCTGTTTCAAGGGTGTTTTGGGTGGTTGTTACACCATTATAGTCTTTTACAAGGGTGTTTTTTGGTTGCTAAGGTGTTCTGAGTGGTAGCTAGGCAGTTTTAATGGTGTTCTGGATGGTTGCTATGCCACTACTGACTGGTACTAGGGTGCTTTTAGTTTGCTAAGGTGTTCTGGGTGGTTGCTAGGCAGTATCAATGGGGTTCTGGGTGGTTGCTAGGCTTTGTTTTTAGTTTGTCAAGTTTGTTACTAGGTTGTTTTTAGTTTGTCAAGGTGCTCTGGGTGGTTACTATGACATTGCTATAAGGTTGCTAGGGCGTTCTGGTTGGTTGCTAGGGCATTTGAAGTTCTGGGTGGTTGCTAGTCAGTTTCAAGGGTATTCTAGGTGGTTGCTAGGCCATTAGAGTCTGTTACTAGTGCGATGTTAGGGTGCTAATGGGTGCCCTGGGTGGTTGTTGCTGTTACATTGCTATGGTTGTTTTGGTTGGTTGCTAGGGTGTTGCAAGGGTATTCTAATTTGTTGCTAGGCAGTTTTATGGGTGTTCTGGGTGGTTGCTAGTCTATTAGTCTGTTACTGGCATTTCCTGGGTGGTTGTTAAAGGGTTGCAAGGGTGTCCTATGGTTTAGGTGGGATAGTCATTTGAAAGACTGGTCTGGTTATAAGCTGTTCAAGGGTGTTTCAAGTGGTTGCTAGGCAGTTTTAAGGTTTTAAAGTTTAAAGTTTTGAAGTTGTCATTTGACTGAATTCTACAGGATATTTGGGAGACGTGTAAGTCGCGTTCTTTAACGATTCTCGGAAACAAAGATGTCGTGAAGCCAAGTCCCCTCATGGAAGAAGAGCGTCGTTGTGGTTACGACTGTGACTGAGCGCTTTTATTTCAAAAGAATGTGAAGTATGTAAAGTTCATGACATAGACTGAACATATAAATACGTCCAATATACGAGTTTTACACACCGTTCTGTTATTGTAGGGACATCAATGTTACATTTTCACGCCCCTAAACCTGATTTGGAACAAACAAACCATGATTGGTTGCTTCACATGTCAGTCAGGTGGCTTCTGGGCGGTCCTTGGCCAATGAAAGCTTCTATGGAGTCCAGACCTTCAGTCTAGGCTGTTGCAAGAATGTTCCGAGTGGTTGCTAGGTGGTTTTAAGGGTATTATGGGTGGTTGCTTGGGCAACAGTAGTCAGAATGTTAAAAGATACAAGATTATTTTACAGTGATGTAAGTTTTATAATATCACTATTTAACCCTCTTGTGCTGTTCTGTAATTTTGACCTATATAATTTTTTTACTTCATCTGAATTGTATGAAACTTGCTTTGATATGATTTGATATCATTGATATGATTTGAAAAAGTTAAATGGGGTTGAAAAAATAATCACACTTGTTCACGATCAAAAATTAGACAAATTTCATCTAGTGGAAACGTTTGGTACTGCGGCCAAACAAAATCTTACTGAAAGCTCATTTTTTGAGATATCAACCTCACATTTGGAACACAACTTGTTTAGATTTACGTCTTTGATTTTCTCACAGTTTAAGAGTAAAATGTGTTTTGGAAAATATATATTTCATATAATTTTTTTAACATTTTCATAAAATAAACATACAATTCTATAACTTGATTTTTAAAAAACTTTAAAAAGTGTCGTCTTTAAAAAGAGACCAAACTCGAGTATTTAAGATTCAAAGATTTAAGACAAAGCATTTAAGATTTACGACTTTTCCTTTTCAGGTCTATGCTCAAAAAGTGAATAAAGGGATTATAACTACTGCATAAATATAATTTAGTCCCATAAAATCCCCTAAAATATTTAATAAAGATATTATCAAACTAAAATATTGTACATTCATTTCATTTCATTGAATTAATAAAAAAGATCATTTTTGACTGCCACGTGTCCAGCACTAGAGGCTTAATGGCTTATTATGAGTGAGCTGTTTTGTGCAAGAACTTAATTAAGATCTGTTTTTACTGCTTGGCCTTTATATTCCTTTACTTTAGAGAGCAATGATTCTGTTTGAGAGGAATTGATTTAATCCATTTCATATTAGTCTTTGCTTTCATTGGCTGCTGCACAAGTGTTGAAACCATGACTTAATAGTCCTGATGGAGAGCAAAAGTACAGCTTATTCTTACAGTTCAAGCTTCCCAATTAAATTGATCTGGTTTTAAAAAAATCTCTTGGGAAATATATTTTTCTTTCCATTCAAAAAAAGCTTTTAATGGAGTTTTTGAGTCATTCTGGGAAATTGTGCTTCAGGGACAGCTCATTATGTGCTGGGACTAATTTGATTGTTTTTGCCAATTATTATGCAAACCTCTCATCATGACATTTTAAAAGCAGCATGTTCGGAAATGTCAGTGACCTCTGTGGTCAGATCCCCAGCTGTTTAAGTGAGACCGGTCTCTGCTAAAATATAAACATGACTAGATTATTCTAGTGTGCACACTCCGCTGCTTAGTGATAGTTTCGCCAAGTTTGCCTACAATAAAATGCACATCCATTGTAATTAAAATATCAACAACAAAACAGACACGTTTATCTCTAAACTACAAAACACATTCGGGTGATTATGGGTGTTCACACACGCGTAGTTCGGTTTTCTTTGTTCTTTAGATTCGGACCAAAAAAAGAAAACAACACAACAATACATTTAGTCCTGGTTCACCTAGTGTTTAGAGTCATTCTAACACCGAACCTAAAGATAAAAAAAAAAAAAGGCTTTAATGAAACATTTTGCGACTGACCTTCACGAACATCTAAAACAATGTTGTATTCTGGGATAAATGCTCTCGCCGTATGTGCGTAGCTACATATGATGGTATTTTGACCAGCTGAGAACTCGTGAAGAGCTTATAAATGTGTCAAAACAGCGTCAGGAATCCCTCCATCACACACACACACACACACAGATCTGCTGTGAGGAGACGCGTTTCTGACGCCTGTACTGAACTGTGATGAGCAACATCTCGACTATGACGTGAAAACACAGGTATGCTTGAGCATTCTGTCCTTTCTAGGTTCACATCACTTCCTGTTTTTGGTCGGTTTACATGTCTTTGGTCCGTGTCGTGTTCATATTTCAGTCGAACATCACCAGAGTTGGATTGGAAGCGGACAGAGACTCATCTTTTCAGCTTCTAACTCCTCTTGTTTAGTGCACCAGGGTTCAGATGGCAGCGTTCACACTTATTTAAATGAACCGCACTAACAGAGCAATCGCACCAGAGTTCGCTTTAATCCAACCAAACACACTAAATAATGCCTTTTTATTTTTGAGTGAGCTGGTCCTTTTAAGATCAAGCAGAAAACAAAAACGTCATCAATAATTTGGGAGGGCAAGTTGAGATTTATTTTACAGGCTAATTTTATTAGTCTACAATACAAAATAAAAATCTGTCCTGGAATATCATAATGTTCAAAATTGAAAGTCACTGAACAAAGGTTTTAAAAAAAGATTAGACTGATTTAAAAGACAAACACAAATCCGAACCGAGGATCCACTGTCAAAGCCTCAGATACAGTCCAGTACAATCTGCATTTCCCGGGAAATGAGTGCGAGCCGGGTCACTTTTTAGAGTAAGTGATCTTCATGGCACACGTCGCTGTAATTCTGAATCCCTGTAGCGCGTCTTTCGCGACTCCGGCTTGAGTCTCGCTCTCGAACTCCACAAACGCAATGTCATGCTTTCCGGGGACCAGACGCACTTCTTTAAACCCGGGAAACCTGAAAACATGGAACGTGACAGGGAGTCGATGAGTAAACAAGCAGAGAAAATATTCAATTTTCAGCTTTTTGACAATACACGATATGCATCTCAATATTTATGCATTTGCCATAACATTACACGGCTTAAAAGAGTGTTGTCTTCCACACTAAAAGAACATGAAGAATATTTAATATTCAAATTCTCATATGTTCTCAATAAAATTCTATACATGTACCAATATAACAACACAGTAAAAATAGATTGAAATGAACATTGCCATTTATTACTAAAACATTTACGTTGTTTTTCCTCTAATGTATACTAGATTTAAAAGAAACGTACTGGTTGAATAACATGGAGAGCATCATCTCGTTGGTTTCTTCTGGGAGATTATTCAGGAACAGAATATAATTTGGTGGGTTGTCAGGGACCTAAAACAATATACAATCATTTAATGGATTTTCAGGTACATAAAATAACTTATTTTTTCAAATCAAATCACATAATCAGTGTGTCGTACCTGGACTGTGGCAGGTGGAGGAGGTTGGTTGTTTACAGATCCCTGCAGGACAAATGCAGAAGCAAGATTTGCTCAGTTGATCTGGTTTTTCTTTGAATATGCTTATCACAGCCAATGTCTTTTTCTGATTACATGATGCATTTCAACTCACCGTTGGTTTCTTGTTGAGATTGGCCGCCTGTTCCAGGGCTTTCTTTTTCTTCTCTTTCTTCTTTTCTTTATCTCCATACGTGCCTCTCATCTTAGAGACCAGGTCCGAGTCTGTTTTTGCATACTGGATTCGCTACAAGTACATGCGAAGGTTAGCAAATGTGTAAAGCATTTCTATGTGAACTGAGTTTATATTATTAACAGCATATAGGGCCCTGTTTACACCTGGTATTAAGATGCGTTTTATTCGATCGGAAAATTTGAGCTTATCCACTTTCGATAACTTCCAGAGGTCGTTGAAAACGCATTAGACCGGATTGCTTTCTTAGTGTAGACGCTCATGTGGTCGAATGTGTTCGAACAGCCACAAAAGACCGCCTACTCTCTATCTACTGACCTAATGTCTGAACATGGGAAACGGTTTAGCCGGAAGATATTCAAACTTGGGTCGACACAAGTTTGGTTTGAAGACAAAAAAATGTACCAAGCACAATGTTCTCTCACCATTCCTGATTTCTAACACACACTCAGCGTGATCTTACGGCTGTCAGAGCAGAAACTAAAGCTGATGCTCTCTGTTTTTTTCCGTCATTCACATGTAAATTGCGAGAGCTTATTTTGTCCATTAGATCGAAAGACCCACCGATAGACCCTCTCCTTGAAGAAATCAGGACAGAAGTGGTTAAAAGTGGACAAAAGAGACGGATTAAAACACCAGGTGAAAACGGGAATGTGCCTCTCTCGTCAACTTGTGATCCGATCGACCAAAACACATCTTAATACCAGCTGTAAACGGGGTCTGTTGAGTAAATGGTTACAGTTTTTACTTTAATAATAATTGATTTTATTTATGGGCGCCTTTCAAGACACTCAAGGACACCTTACAAATACACAATATCAATCAGAATAGGCTAATCTAAAAAAATGTGTTTTAAGACGTGATTTAATAGTTGAAAGCCTGGAACTATTACGTATGTCTTAAGGTAAAGTTTTCCAAAGACTCTAGTAGCCAAACGTACAGATGGTTTAACTAGAGTCATAGAAGACATGAGAGATCGAGTATGTGAATACACACGAACACTTCTCTTTCTATGATGGTGGATCTAACTATAGTTAAGAAGCTTAAAGTGGACCAATTCACTCATTGTTTTCTTAAATGTTAAAGGATTAGTTCACTTTAAAAAAAAAAACATTTGCTGATAATTTACTCACCCCCATGTCATCCAAGATGTCCATGTCTTTCTTTCTTCAGTCGAAAAGAAATTAAGGTTTTTGATGAAAACATTTCTCCATACAATGGACTTCAATGGGACCCAAACGGTTCAAGGTCCAAATGACAGTTTCAGTGCAGCTTCAAAGGGCTTTAAACGGTACCAGACGATGAATAAGGGTCTTATCTAGCGAAACGATGGGTCATTTAAAAAAAAATTAAAAAGTTTAAGTTTTATAAGCACAAATGCTCGCCTTGCTCTGTTCTGTGATGCGCGTTCGTGACGTCACGTAATAACGTTGAAAAGGTCACGCTTGAAAAATTTCTGTCCTGAAGAAAATGTTCTTTTAGGCTTTTTAATATTAAAACACCCAGGATACGCACACGAAATGGCCATTTTAAACGATAAACTGACACAAATACATTTGAAAATGTGTATATGGTCCTCCTTCCGCACATTTGTAAACACGTCAAGCGTGACCTTTTCAACGTAATTGCATATTACGTAACGTCACGAACGCGCATCACAGAACAGAGCAAGGCGAGCATTTGTGCTTATAAAACTGAAACTTTTTTATTTCTTTTTGAAATGACCGATCCTTTCGCTAGATAAGACCCTTATTCATCGTCTAGTATCGTTTAAAGCCCTTTGAAGCTGCACTGAAACTGTCATTTGGACCTTGAACCGTTTGGGTCCCATTGGAGTCCATTATATGGGGGGAAATCCTCGAATGTTTTCATCAAAAACCTTCATTTCTTTTCGACTGAGGAAAGAAAGACATGGACATCTTGGATGACATGGGGGTGAGTAAATTATCAGCAAAAGTTTTTTTAAAAGTGAACTAATCCTTTAATGGTGTGATGTGATAAACTGAGGCCTGTGCCACTGACCATGGGTTTGTTGTAGAAGGGGAATCCCTGCAGTTGTCTGAGGGCATTGGTGGCTGCAGAAAGCTCTTTAAAGATCACAAACGCCTGACCCCTCATCTTCGCAGTCTTCAGAGCAACGATGTCCATAATCTGGCCAAACTGCGAGAATAAGGCGTACAGCGATCTCTTCAGCTCTGTGGAAAAGAAGAAAACAAGGTTCACAGAACTGCAGATATTCTGTCCTCAGAAACATATGATCCACTCAAAGTCACGATCTTCTTTACTTTACCTTCTTTCTTGATCTTATCGTTAACATTGTTGATGTAGATGGTGTGATTCGGTCGTATGTCCATGATTAAAATTGCACTGCAATACACAGAAAGAGATTGACAACTAACGTACACAAAAACAAAACACACGTATTACCTTATATTTAGTATCCAGACTAGTCTAAACTACTAGTGTTTATAACAGTGCTGACCTGATAAATTATTAACGTAATTTATTAAACACTAATATAACAATAAACGTGATTGAATCGCCTCAAACTCACCACACTGCTGAACTCAGGCGGAAGCTGCCGCTGCGCTTCTTTTTTCCTTTATTGTTGTGAAACCGGATTGTTGCGCCTCCTGTTGTCGCGGAGTGATACAACATCTGCGCTAAACACAAACACGGAGTGTGTAGCTTTTCTAAAAATTTGCCCTCGGTTTCACAGACAAGGCTTAAATTACTCTAATCCCAGACTAAAATGCATGTTTGAGCTGTTTTAACTGAAAGCAACTCGCACTGATGTATCTTTAAATATGTCAGTGCCATTGTTTTGTCTCAAGAAGCACACCAGTAATGTCTTTAAGGGACGTTTATAAAAGCTGCTTAAATGTCCTAATTAAACTAAGGCCTAATCCTGACTTAATCTAAACCCTGTCTGTGAAACCAGGCAGCTTGGACCCCAAGTTTAAAAACTTTTAAACAACCATTTATGTTTGGCTAATGGCTAATGGCTACCCTAACAGATACTTCAAGACAAATGTTCTGAGTGGTTGCTAGGCAGTTTGCAACAGATTTTTTATTAATGAATAATCTGAATATTCATTTAAAGACTATGGAATTTCGTACCACCTATGGATACCTTATTTAAAAAGCTGAGACGCATTCAAAAAGATTCACATTTATTTTACATCCAGTAAATGAACAATAAACACACACATGACATTATAATACATTCTGTTGCAGGGCTGGTTCGTGCACAGTTCATTATTTGTGATATTATGGACAGATGTGTATTTTGCTCTCGCTGACTGCCTGTATGCGTGTTCAGAGTGTGTTGATGCTCTGTAGTTTGCGCTCAGTGAAGAAGCGGTGTGTGTCTCGCGTGTGTGTGAGCTCGGACGGCTTGCTGCGGTTGAAATAGGACAGCATGGAGGTGTTATTCTGACGCGCAGCCGCTTTTTCTCCGTCTTCATCATCATCATCCCTACACAAACACATTTAAGATTGCATTTAAAGTACATAACATATTCAAAAAGAAATATTTTTGTATGATGCACAATTTTGTAAACAAGCCGGTCTGAACATGAAAAGGCAGAGCCCCCTGCTGTCAGACTCACCAGTGAACAGCCACAGCTTTACTGTCCAGGAGCGTCTGCGCTGTGCTCCAGCTGAACCGCACAAACTGAGGGTAACCAAACACTGGGTCCAGATACTTCAGCAACCAGCTCTTAGTTTTGGGATCTTAACACACACACACACACACACACACACACACACACACACACACACACACACACACACACACACACACACACAAATATCATGATACATTTATTCTGAGATTACACTACCTTTCAAAAGTTTAGGGTTAGTAAAAAAAAAAAAAAAAAATTTTTTTAAATCATAACTTCAACAAGGATGCAATAAATTCACAGTAAAAAAAAAAGGTGGCATTTACAATGATACTAAAGATTTCGGTTTCAAATAAATGCTGTTCTTTTGAACTTTCTATTCATTAAAGAATCCTGAAAAAAAAGCATCACGGTTTCCACAAAAATATGAGGCAGCACGACCGGTTTCAACACTGATGATAATCAGAAATGTTTCATGAGCATCAAATCATCATATTAGAATGATTTCTGATGATGCTGAAAATTCAGCTTTGATCACAGGAATAAACTACATTTCACAATATATTCACTTATTTTAAATTACAATAATATTTCACATTATTGCTGTATTTTTGATCAAATTATCGGTCTACCACTAATTGAAACATTAATTTTATTTTGCAAATGGAAGGAATCAGATGATATCTACTGACCATTAGGATACCCCGAGCCGTAATCTGCATCCACGTCTCCCAAATCTTCTGCAAACTTCCAGGATTTGACAGCATGGTCTCTGGCCACCTACAGAGAGTACAAATGACTGTACAAAAAAATCCAATCTTTCATTGTTAGCAAACCGTTGAGGGTTTGCGATTACCTTGGCACAGATGCTGGCGGCGCTGACGACGGGGAAGAGCGAGTCAGCTTTGGGACGCACCGTGACCTCCACCCCGGGGAAGCGCTGGGAGAGCTTGGCCTGATACTTCTCTGCGGGACCCACGGTATCCACAAACACCTGAGAGGAATGAAAGACGCGTCGTGATGGGATCATCACCACTTCTGCTGTCTATCATAAGCCCATTTCACACAGAGCGTTGATCCCGGGAAATCGCCGTAAAATTGCTAGAGTGCCTTCTGTGTGAACGCAAACACGTCCCGGGATCGATGCCGGGATGGGGGCCTAGTAACATTGCCGGGATCAGTCCCGGAACGATCAGTCTTCGTGTAGAAATGACAAAGAGGAGTTATCAGCAGAACTGACATCTGACAGGAGTGATCACATCCTGACGTCACGTGTCTTTACGGGATGTGTGTGAACGCACTCACAGATTCCGGAAAATCACTGGCAGTGTGAATGAACCAAAATCAAACGATCCCGGGACACATTATCAGTGTATTTTCCGGAATCTCTGTGTGAAAGGGGCTATACAGGTGTTGGTTTGTTCCAAGTACCTCTTTGAGCTGCACCCCGCAGTCCAGCGCGTACTGCACCAGGCCGATCGCAGCATCATGTGACAGAGCATTCAGGTTGTACTTCGCTCTGAAAACAAAAGGACGACGGGTTAAAATGATTCTTCCGACTAGAATTACCAGCTTTAAAATGTCCTTGCACACCGAGTCCGAAATTCTCGCACATTACAAAATAAATCCGACCTCATGTTGTGTCAATCACATTTACACACTGCCTCCGAAACTTTCGTCCGCCATAAAAAAATTCGGATCAGGATTGATTTTCTACGTTTTCCGCATCCGTAGCAAGCGTTTTGACAATTCAGAGTCACCAAATGACAAAAATTTCGGACTCAGTAGCTATGTTTCCATCCACACATTTTTATCCAAATTAAGTGATATCGAATGAAAAATGCCTTATGGAAACTCGATTCGATTGAATTTCATGAATATCGACTCAAACGAAATGCGTTCGGTCTCATCGGATTTGATCTTGATCGATATACGGCTTATGCGATAAACGCTGATGGAAACGTTATTTGCCGCGATCCATTTTGTCCAGCAAAACTTTGTTCGCAAATGTTTGCTTGAATGTTGTGCGATTCAATGCGAAAATGAATGGAAACACCTTAAAATGTCTCAAATCAATTCGATATACCAATTTGATCGCAAAACAGCATGTGACATCATTAGGTTTTTATTCGCTTTAAAGCCGTTGGATGGAAACACACTTTCACCAGCTTTATTCGCATGAGTTTTTTTTACCGAACTTCAGATAATTCGATTGACAAGTGGATGGAAACTTAGCTAGTGTGTAAGGACGTTTACTGTGCATGCAGTGTTATCATGTGTGTGTGTGTGTGTGTGTGTGTGTACCTTTGCAGCATGCTGGTGGAGATGGTGTTGGGTGAGAGGACCTGAAGGGCCCAGCCTACAAAACCTTTGGCCTCGTCGAGCTTCAGAAACAGCTTCTCTCTCTCCGCCTCCGACAGCGTCTTTGAGTCTAAATACACAACAAAAATACTGCAGCAATCCGAACTTCTGTCAAGATTTGCTCTAACGTCAGACGAATAACTCGAACCAACCGGCCACTTTCATATTCTTCAGGTCTTCTTTTCTGGATACCGGGCAGAAGCATATCCCATACACCATGGGTCCTGAAACACAGTACATTAAATGTAAACTCCAATTTCAATTTAAACAAAGAGACCTTCTCCAAAGACGACGATGACGGCACTCACCCAGGACGGGTCCCCGGCCCGCCTCATCGATGCCCAGGCAGCAGTCCTCCGTCTTACACACGTCTGGGATGGACGAGGACAAACGGCAGCTCACGGAGTTATCCGCCTCAAAATCACTCAGATCCATGTCTGATCGTCCAGTGGATAAAATAATAAAACATGAGAATATATCACAGTTTATTGTTGAATAATAGGCATGAATTTTAAGCTTTTAAGAATATAAATAATAATAATATAAATATTACAGCTAATAAGGAATAAATAAAATACAAACAATAAAAAAGAACGTTAAGAAAAACATTAAAATAAACTAAATTTAAAGCCTATTTTTTGCCATTACGCAAATAATCAAGTTATTTCTAAGTATATACAAACACCTATTTAAATTCCAACACAGGTATTATTTTTCCCATATGAGATAATGTATAACAGACACGTTCCTCCAGCACTGATCACTGAAATCGATCAATAGTGCGAGATGATACAAAAAAGTACAGTCCAAACAGTACAAAAATAAGTGTAGAGAACATGCTGTTTATTAACTCTTATCAAATAACTAACTGGGTCTTTCAAATGCATAATAACACTATGTGCTTAATCGCAATGTGAGAAAGTTGGTGCATAAACAAACTTGCACTAACCTGTGCGCGAGTGTGTGTGTGTGTGCAGCGCGCCTCACCCGGAAATACAGAATTGGCGCGAGTCTGAACGCTTGACCTTTGACCGACAATATTTGATGGACAAAACGTACTTATTACTTCATAAAAAAATACTACACACACGGTAACATATTAAAAAATAGATCTAATTTATAAAAGTGTGCACCGAACGTGTTTAAATGTGTTCCTCCACATCTCTCAATCGCAGTGGTTTGTGGGAAATGAAGTTCAGAGAACGTTTGGCAATTTTATTTTCCAGACTTCCCCTCTAAATCAGTGTTTTATATTCAAGTCAGTGCTGAAATCTATAACACAAAAACATAAACAGCGAGTGGAGCAATAAATTATAAATTGGGGTTAATAGCGATAAATTGTCCATAATAAAGTATAACGTCTTGAGGTCAGTAAAAAATTTTTACAGTCAATGGGCAAAACACATCCATATGATTTGTGTGCTTTTTGTTCTCATGCTGTGGATGTAGAAATTGGCTAAAATAATGAATATATTTATAATATACGTTTCATTTTCGGATATATATGTACATCTAAATGTATTGTTTTCTGAAATATTGTCCTAACCTTCTCCAATCTGTAATCTATCTCAAAACTAAACACAAAATGTGGTTAGTGTTTGTAGTAGAGTAGAGAAAGGGAGGAGGGGAACCGAACTGAAGCACATGGACCCTCCCTCTTGTCTTTAAGTGGACCCGAAGCTCGCGCTCGCTCGATAGTTTTGCAGCAGGTCGCGCGCGCGGACGGTTCTTGTTCTTCCTGTGCTCGTGCATCAAGAGAAGGTGAGGTTTCGCTTCCTCGTACAAAACAGGTGAGTTTTAATATCGCTCTTTTGAGAACAATACTAACGTTTATGCACATGCACAAAGGCTAAATGAATAGTTTTGCTGATTGTTACTGAACAAAAGAGCGCGTGGAAAATGCCGGCTCTTGCACGTTATAATATTTTACCAACTGCTTGAAATATCTTCACGCATTCAACCTTTAATTGCGGGAAGGAGGCTTTACTGTGAATATTAGTTATATTGCAGCTTTTATGATTCGCACAATGCTACTTTTATGTAATATCATCCCACTGGTCTGGTTTAGCTCGCGTGGCTAAGCAGCTAAATAACTCTCTGAAGATATTACTCGTTTTCACTCGACTTTATCGTGCATGCTTCATATGCATTTAATCTCTTCCCACGTTTCCAGTCACTACTGTGAGTGAACAAACCTCTTACAAATTATGGCAAAGACTTTTATTTGCGCACTTGTCTCGGCCTTTTCTGAATCATTTTTTTTCTTTCTCCTGTCAGTTTTAAGGTCAAAGTCTCCGGGGGTCGTTGACTCATTTGTGTATTTACAATGGGTTCGATATTATCAGCTCTTTGCAGAGATACTGAGCTGTCAGGCGCTATCAGAGCTTACAGGGCCCAATGTGCGGCGTGTAGTCGACCTCTGAGCCAAGTTTACTTTATAAAACGCGCGTAAAGTCCATGTTTTAACGGTAGAAATTACTAAAACGCTCATGCATTTGATCCGGAGACGATGAAAGGTCGAGTTTAGTTTCTCAAAAGCCCATTGTTCAGAACAACTGACTGTCATGTGACCAGCAGCGTGTGATCCACTGCAAGCCTTGAGTGCTTTATGCATTGATTCTTTGCGTTTCAAAAACCAAAAGTTACTCGTCTGGATGATTTGTGTTAGATTACAAGCTTCACTTGTAATTTTAGTACTTATAATGCTATTTTTTGAAACTTTTAAAAAAGCGTGCAGAATTTTGACGTATTAAAAGGGATAGTTCTCCCAAAAATGAAAATTATCCCATAATTGATTCACCCTCAAGTCATCCTAGGTGTATATGACTTTCTTCTTTCTGTCAAACACAATCGGAGTTATGTTAAAAAAAATATCCGGGCTATTCTGAATGGCACCTTAGATTTTAAATCGCACATGCATCCATCCGTCATAAAAGTGCTCTATACGGCTCTGGGGGGTTAAAGGTATAGCGGAGGATCTTTCCGAATTTTAGATAAGACCCGCCCTCTCCACTTTTTGTAAAGTTTGATTGATTCACCAGAATGATTGACAATTAGGAGGACCAATAGTATAGGTATTCCACCCGGAAGTAAAAAAATCCTCCGCAATCCCTTTAATAAAGGCCTTCTGAAGCGACGTGTTTTTGTAAGAAAAATATCCTTGTCTAATATACTATAATAATCATTGGGTCAGAGGTCACTCTTCCACCGGAAATAACCTCGCGTAGGCTACGGCTGTTCCCGGAAGCCAATGATTATAGTTTATAAAGTTGTAAGTATAGATATTTTTCATACAAAAATGCATCGCTTCACTTTATTAACTCACTGGAGCCGCATGAGTTACTTTTATCATGGATGGATGCACTTTTTGGGGCTTAAAAAAAATCAGTTACACTATTCATTCCCATTATAAAGCTTGGAAGAGCCAGGGTATCTAACTCTGATTGTGTTCGGCTGAATGAAGAAAGTCATATACGTCTAGGATGACTGAAGGGTGAGTAAATTATGGGATAATATTTGGGTTAACTACTCCATTAAAGTCAACATGAAATCAAAATGGACAATTCTTGTTTTTCATGGAATATTGCAGTATATATTGTATTAAATTATTGATCTGTGCGCATAATTATTTTAATTCTCTGCTGGCTTGAGGGAGGGCGACCTGTCACTCACATGAGATCCACCAATAGCAAACCACAATGATCCAGTCAGTTCCCTATAGACAAGGGAACGTCCTAAATTTGTTTTTCGGAAGCAGTTTCACTCTGATATACGTTACAAATAGAAAGAAAAGACTATTGCATCTTCTGACTTTGTTTAAACTGTCTAGTCTATTTGCTATGCGACCAAAAATTATTTATTAGAAACATTGTTATATTTTTAAAAGTTTTTAGTTTGTAATAAAAAGTGTGATGATAGTAGTAGCAATAATAGTAATAATTTTGGTGACCAAACCCTAAAGCAGCAGCAGAGTGCCATAAAGCTCTTCTTTTGTCGCCAGTGTCTTCATCATGTCTGCTGGAAACGCTAAGATCGGTCAACCTGCTCCTCAGTTCAAGGCCACAGCTGTGGTAGACGGACAGTTTAAAGACGTCCAGCTCTCCGACTACAGAGGTGAGCCGCAAACGCTCCACACTTGGTGCTTTGTTCCTTCTAAACTACTTTTGCTTTCCATTTCATCATGATATGAGGCATCAAACACCGCCTGTTTCTAACTGAACTGTTTTTCGGGTGTAACCTGTTTGTCACTTCATCCTGATTCTCATTCCTTCTCTAGGGAAATATGTCGTGTTGTTCTTCTATCCGCTTGACTTCACCTTCGTGTGTCCCACTGAGATCATCGCGTTCAGCGAACGGGCTGCCGAGTTTCGTAAGATCGGCTGTGAGCTCATCGCTGCCTCCACCGACTCTCATTTCAGCCATCTGGCATGGTGAGGGATCCTGTCGGCTGCGTTTATTCCCACATCTTCCACATCGGAGGGGCTTAATGGTCACTTCAGAGCACATGCATGCATGCATATCAAGAAACATGTATTCCGAATATCGTTAAAATGGTGTAGAAATATCAAGCACCTTTATTTAGTTAGCAGTTATTTCATGATTATAATAAGTCATTTATTATCGCTCAATGGCAGCATTAGATTTCAGCGTTGAGTTTTCTCCTGCTGGTGAACGTGCTTCTCCGTGGCCTTTCTATGGCTTCACCCAGTTATTGGTTATCTAACGTGCTTCTGACCAGCCTGTCATTGATAAGAGCTGCTGTAGTGTGATAGAGAGGCGCAGATAAAGGAAGGGTGTAGCGCTTTATTACTTCGAGAAACT